>NW_015090961.1:247556-253791 GCF_001431845.1 Calidris pugnax | reverse complement strand
ACTGGACAACACTGTCATTTGTTTCTTCTACTGCAAACTCTGGTGTTGCTCTCCCTTTGTGATTAATTTCTCTCTGTTTTGAGTCTCTGAGCACTGGCAGCCGTGCAGACTCTTGCAGGTGTACGTTGGCAAAGGTGAGCAGGTTCTCAGCAGAAGTTCAGAGCTGTCAAGCCATGCAGGAAACCTTTCCATGATTCTCTTTGTTGTGACATGGTTTTCTTACAGATTCCTTTCCCAATAGCATCCTTATCAAATGTAATGACTCTACGGCATTCAATCCTAGGAGTGAGTCTGTTGGTGCTATTATTACACCCTGGTTTGTGGGTTTGGGGTTGTTTTTTTTGGCTACATTTGACATTGCACACTGAGGATGCCTGCCATATCCTTGTTTATCTCACTGGTCCATAGTCCACCCAGGACCCAGCCTGAGCAATTTAATATTAACTGCAGGCGTACTATGGTCCTAACTTTCATTAAGACATGGGACTGTTACGTTTCACTTGGTGGTCCCTCCTTCCAAAGGCTGCTGAACAGGTGACAGACTTGTTGATTTGCTTGAAAAGAGTAAATTCCTAGCCTTGACAGTTTGCCCCACAGCCTCTTCAAAGCTTTAGAAACCAGCAGGCAAAAGAACCTGGGAGTGGATTTCGCTCTCAAAACCAAACACGATTCCTCTGATGCCTTCACTTGGCATCCTGGCTTCTGTATTGCTTATGTTTGGGGTTGGCAGCTTCTTTCTGAAACCAAGAGATGATGTAAAACTTCTGGCACTGTTCTGGGAGGGGTCTGGGTTCATGGCCCCCCGTGTTAGTCCTGCTGGGGGGCAGGGAAGTGGCGATGCTGGTGGGAGACCTGATGGAGGACCCTCTGCAGGGGTGACACAGACTGAGGCTGTCCCAGCTGGCTGAGACCTTGGGCTGCTCCACGGTGACCTTCTGCCCCAGGGATCAGGCTGGCTCTGGCTATTCCACCTTGGTGCCTAAATCTAGGTATGAGGAGTTTCGTTTCAGATGTACGAGTTTGGAAATGGGAACTTAGTTTTTTAAAGGTAGTACAGCTAATACACACCAATTTGATTGGGGATGTTGGCTGTGTTAGCATACTCAGCATCCCTCCTCCCTCTGGAGTGGCAAGGCTGCTCCCGTGGGCACTGCACACAGAGAAAATAGATTTTGGGGTGAGATGAGTTCCCAGTGAAATTGTTCATCAGACTATATGGGAATATCAGAGGGCAGATTTGATCATGACAAAACGGGAAGGTTTGCTGATCTGAGTTTACTCTGCTGTTACTCTGGCAGCATTTCCCCTCCCTCAGGTGCTCCCCTCGCCATAATTCCACAACGAAGCCCCACGGCTGTCGCTGGGGTGGCATTTCCTCCTGCAGATGACCCCTGTATGTGAACACCAGAATGCAACCCCCTGCCTAGGCTAGATGTGTGGTGCACAAGATGAGGTTTAGCGCCTTTCTTCTGTCAGAGGAAGATAAAAGTCTCATGCTGCTCTGTTTTCTGTGAATTCATAGCAGTGTCTGGCTTCCTGGAAAGTCAATCTACAAACAGGCAGTGTGGGGAAATACAGTTGAGGAGACCTTCGGAGGGTACCGTGCAGAGTGTTTGGTGGCTGCTGGGTGAAATAGATCATCAACGGAATGGGGTTGTCTGCTCCAGCTGGAAGGGGATGCTGGCTTCAGCTCCTCTTTCTGCTCACCGGTGCCCGCAATAGCTGCCACCTAACGCGTGAGCCTGCGTGGTGTTTCCACTGTGTAGAAACCCATCATCCAGCCTTGGTTTGTGTTTCCTGCCCAGGAGCACCAGGGTGGGTGCAGCCCCAGGAAACCCCTCGACCTGTTCTGCTCGGAGGGATGACCTGGGTCCATGGATGCTGGAGCAGGTTGGGCTCTGGGACAACCCCATCCAGGCTGCAGCGTGATGGTTTGATTCTTTAAGGGCCTCATCCTGCCACGTACTGGATGCCGAGCAGAGGCTGGTTGGGAAATAACGTGATATGGTAGAAGCCACACGGTGAGGAGCCTTTTGCCGGTGGTGGGGCTGGGAGAGCAGGTGACTCATCTGCCCCAGCCTCGTTCCTGTGGCGGTTTGAGACCTAAAATGTGAGGGTGAAGGAAGGCAGGGCAAGGAGGGGCACCCACAGGCAGAAACTCAGTCTCCCCGGGAGCCGGTGAGTCAGCTGGGCATCAGCTTCTCTTTGCTGAGCGAACTTGCAGAGCGAGGGAAACCCTTTGTGTGCTTCTTCAGCTCTCACACCTGGTCTGGGACCCGCTGAGGGTCTGTCACCCGCTGTGTGGGTGCTGTCAGGTCTCTGACGTGGAGCAGACCCTCAGCGGGTACAACCATCCTCCGTCCAGCCCCGCTCTCCCCCCGCTCGCTGGGTTTGTGCTGTGGCACAGGGGCAGCCTCATAATTCAGGGCAAAACCAAGTTGGGTCGTGGCTGTGCTCATCTCCAGTGCCTGGTGCCACCTCCGAAAAGCTCCACCTGCCCCAAAAGCACTCAGAGTGCGTTGATAAGTGATTTGGGCTTTACAGGAGGAAAGGGATTTCCCCTGCCCAGCCCTCTCCATTCCTCTGTTCCTCCTCATTCCGGTATTACCGGTTTTGCAGGTTTTCTGCAAATGGCCCTGCTGTCCTTGTGCAGGCCCTTGGCTTGCCCTGGCCCAGGGAGAAGTCACCCGCAGTGGGGATGGGAGGGGACAGGGGCTCGGATATAGGTTTCTCCCAAAAGCGGGATGAACTGAACGTGCTTAGTTGCGTTTCGTGGGAAAATCGGGCCAGGGTCAGAGTAAGATGAGCAGCATCTTCTCTGACTCTGCAGGGTTTCTAGTGCAAGGCTGGAGAAGTGGAACCTGGGCTTTGAGGAGTCTCTGCCTTGTTCTTGAGGGGGGAGGCTGTGGGGCCGATCTTTTTTCAGTGGTGCCCAGGGACAGGACAAGAGGGAACTGGGCATAAACTTGAATATAAGAAGTTCCACCTACACATGAGGAGGAACTTCTTTGCTGTGAGGGTGGCAGAGCCCTGGCAGAGGCTGCCCAGGGAGGTGATGGAGTCTCCTTCTCTGGAGACATTCAAACCCACCTGGACACATTCCTGTGGGACCTGCTCTGGGTGGCCCTGCTCTGGCAGGGGGTTGGACTGGATGATCTCCAGAGGTCCCTTCCAGCCCCATGCCATTCTGTGATTCTGATTCTGTGGGAGACTGACACCGTGTCACCCCGGGGGTGCAGACTGTGTCTCTGATGGCCGTGACTTCTTCAGGCGGTTCAGGCAGGGGCCACTGAGCCGGTGCTCACTGTGTGGCTTCTCTTGCAGGCTCCCAGGAGATTCACATCGACGAGAAAACCCTCAGCCCTCACCTCAGCCTGTCGGAAGACAAGAAAACCCTGACCTTTAGCCCCAAGAAAGCAAAGGTGGACTTGGACTGCCCCCAGCGCTTCGACCACTGGCCCAACGCTTTGGCCACCACCGCTTTCCACTCGGGGGTCTGTGCCTGGAAGGTCAGGGTGGAGAAGAGCTGCGCCTACAAGCTGGGGGTCTGCTACAGCTCCCTGCCACGCAAGGGCTCGGGCACTGAAGCCCGGCTGGGCTTCAACGCCGCCTCCTGGGTCTTCTCCCGCTACGACAAGGAGTTCCGGTTCCTGCACGGCGGGCAGCCGCGGGCGGTGGAGCTGCTGCGAGCCCCAGCCCAGATCGGGGTGCTGGTGGACTTTGGGGCAGGGGAGGTGCTCTTCTACGACCCTGATTCCTGCACCATCCTCTTCTCCCACCGGGAGACCTTCGCGGAGCCCCTCTACCCTGTCTTCGCTGTGGCGCACGAGAGCATCTCGCTGGGCCAGTGAGCCAGGCGTGACACACGCGCTGGGGGTGAATACAGGGCTGTAAACAGAGTGACTGCACCTATGTACACTGTGCACGGGGGAAAGGAGCCCGGAAGGGGCCAGTGGCTCCTGTACTGTGGCGTTCAGACACGACCTGCCTTCAAACCCTGTCTGTTCTTCACGGGTTTTATGGCAGCTTCCTCTCCCCCCAGCGCCGGGGTGAGGGCTCAGGGTGACACCCGGCTCCACCGGCTGCTTTTGGGTGAACATTTGAATTCCTCTCCCACCAAGGGACTCTGGGTCAGGGAGGGGAGCCCTAGGAGAAGGGGGAAGGGTTTGACACTGAAAGAGGGGAGATGGAGCTGAGATGTGGGGAAGGAATTTTTCACTCTGAGGGTGGTGAGAGCCTGGCCCAGGTTGCCCAGAGAAGCTGTGGCTGCCCCATCCCTGGAGGGGTTCAAGGCCAGGTTGGAGGGGGCTTGGAGCAACGTGGTCTGGTGGGAGGTGTCCCTGCCCAGGTTGAAACTCAATCTTTAAGGTCCTTTCCAACTCTAACGACTCTATGATTCAAAGGGCAGCTTTCCAGCCTGGTGGTGGGCTTTAGAGCACAGGAGAAATATTAAAAGATGTGTTTGGAGGAGCCACATGGAAGGGGACATCACTGGGACGCAGCTGGAGACACACTTTTGGGAGGAGCCCCCCCCTGCCAGGGAAGGGACACTGAGGGGGGCTGTCACCTGTGGGGGACCCACAACAGGACAGGAGCACCCCTGGGGGGCTGTGGCCCCTGGAGGAGAAATAAACCTCAGTGGAGCTGCTCCTCACCACCAAAGAGGGTGTAACGTGGTGGAGACACAGGGAGCTGATGTGAGGGAGGGGCCAAGGAGAGGTGTCGGACTGAATTTGAGCCACAGAGAAGGGCAGGAAAGGTCTTTCCGTAACTGTTTAAAATGCCTCTTTATTTCTCAATACTCAAATCAGTAATGCAAAGTTTATATTAATTGGCCATACATTAAATTAAGTGGAATTCCCCAACTCCAGACTCTTCCAGGAGAGCTGCAACTGCCCCCCCTCCCCACCACTGTGGGGAAGGGGGGGGTGCTGCCCATCCCACCCCCAGAACGAGCCTTCTGGAGCCCAGCTTGACCCAGTCCCCCACTCTGCTGGGGGAAGACACCACCGCTGACCCTCTCCCGTGGTGTTTTTAGAGCGATGAAGTACAGCAGCAGCAACGCTGAGCGTGTCAAATACACTTTTATTGTCCGGACACCCCTCCTGCTCCGCGGGGAACTGCTCCCTGTGCTCCAAAGCGCTCGCTTCTGTTCCCTGCCCAACCGGCAGCACGGAATCCCATGCCAGGACTGCTTCACCGCTCAGGTCCTCCTCCCGAACGCAGCTACCCCTTCTCGATGAGGGTCAGGAGGTGGCCAAGCGTGGGCAGGATGTCCTTGGGGGGCACCTCCGGCTCCGTGCCCTGCCCGGTGGCCTGCAGCAGAAACCCGTGCATGCCCACGGCTCGGGCCGCCCTGTAATCCCGGGTGTAGTCGTCCCCGACGTGAGCCGCCAGCTCCGGGGGGACCCCGCTGAGACACAGGGCCTTCTCGAAGATCCTCTTGTCCGGCTTGGCGAAGCCCGCCGCCTCGGAGGTGAGGACGAATTCGAAGTGGTGCCGCAGGTTGCACCGGGAGAGGATTTTTTCCAGCCGGTTGTCGAAGTTGGAGATGACCCCCATGCGGAAGCCGCGCTGGCAGCACCGGCTCAGGGTCTCGTCGGCTCCCGGCAGCACCTCCCAGTTACCGGCGCTGCAGTAGTCGTGGTAGAGGTTCTCTGCCATCAGCGTGAGGACTCCATCTTCCTGTACCCCCGAGAGCCTGAAGGTCTGTTTGACCACGTCAACCCACCACTGTTGGGAGCTGAGCCCCCAGCCCTGGCCGTAGTTGGGGAAGCGCCGGCTCTGGGCTCCGTACGCCTCCCGGAATGACCGAGTGAGGATCTCCGGCTGCACCCGCACCCCGTGTGCCCGGGCCTCGGCGGCGTAGCTCTCCCCCACCGGCCGCCGCAGCCGCAGCAGCGTGTCCTTCACGTCCCACGTCAGTAAGCGCAGCCGGAGCATGGCCCCGTGCAGGGCGAGGGGGAGCCTGGAGCACAGGGCGTGGGGAACTGAGGGGAGTCAGTGCCCAGCGTGGCTCAGGGGAGGGGTCACCCCCTGGTGAGGGTGGCCCCCTCTGTGGCGGGGCTCAGGCCCCCTCTGGGGTCTGTGCTGAGATGTGGGGGGGGAGGGAAGGCCCAGCTCCGAGGCCCTGGGGGTGAAGTCTCCCAGGCTGGGGCAGCTGCACCCCCTCCACCCCCTCCGTGAGGGCTACTGGGGGGCAGAGGGGGCTGTACCCACCGCCAATGGGGTGGGG
>NW_015090961.1:238229-247546 GCF_001431845.1 Calidris pugnax | reverse complement strand
ACCACTCCCCCCGGAAGTCCCGCCCCACCTCCCGGAAGCCCCGCCCTCAGGCCCGCCCCGCCGCCGCTGCCTCCCTCAGCCAGCGCAGCAGCTGCGGCGTGAAGTAGGTGATGATGGCGTCGGCCCCTGCGGAGAGACGAGAGGCTGGAGCCGACCCCGGGACAGACACACACACACACACCCCGGACCGGGGTGGGGGTCAGGAGCAGGCCCCAGGGGCCGCCCCGGCCTCACCTGCGCGCCTGAAGGCCGTCACCGCCTCCATGACGGCCGCCTGCAGGCTGAAGGCCCCGGCCTGGGCCCCGTGCCACAGCATGGCGAACTCCCCCGAGACGTGGTACACGGCCAGCGGGTGCGTGGGGTGCTGAGGGGAGCGGAGGACAGGGAGGTCAGACACCCCTCCCTGCCTCCAGCGTCCCCCGCTGCCCCACTGCCCACCCCCAAGGCCCAAAAGCAACAGTCCCAGCCTCTCCGGTTTGGGGATCCCCCCCACACGCACGCCTCTCCTCGCCCTCCTCCTCCAGGGACACCCCGTGCCCTCATGGCCCTGCAGAAAGAGCTTACTCGGGCCTTGACGTCCCTCACAAGGTCCAGGTAGGGCATCCCCGGCTTCACCATCAGCATGTCCGCTCCCTCACGCACGTCCCGGTCCTGAGAAGGGAGCACACACATAACCCCCCCAGATAGAACATTTTCCAGCCAGTCCACGGTTGGTTTTCCCCAGACGTTTTGACCTGGGAGTTGCTTGTCCCAGGAGGGATGACGGAAGGGTTTGGTGAGCCCCAAATGCCCCAGGAGCCGCCGGCTGGGCTGCGATGGGGGAGAGGTGTGCTCCCCTCACCACACATGGGGCCTGGGGAAAGCTGGTGGCTGCGTGTCCCTAGCCCTGACACCCCCGAGCCACAGCGGGGTGTGGGGGCACCAACTCCGGGGAGGCTGCGATGGGGGAGAGGTGTGCTCCCCTCACCACACACAGGGCCTGGGGAAAGCTGGTGGCTGCGTGTCCCTGGACCTGACACCCCAAGCCACAGCGGGGTGTGGGGGCCCCAACTCCAGAGCCCTCAGGGACGGGGACCTCAGGGATGATGGGCCTCGTGTTTCTCTTGCTTGTGCAGGGGGAAGACCCTTGACCCTTTCGACTCCAACACCCCTGGGCTTTCTCTCCCCAAACCCTGCTGCACTGCTGGGGGTGAAGGCTTGTTGCCTGGGCACCCCGTGAGGGTTTTTCCAGTCCCCACAGCCAAAAGCCCATGCCCCAGCTCACTCACCACGGCACGCACGGCCAGGCCCCTGGCACCCGGGGGCAGCTGGTAGCATCGCCTGTCTCCAAAAGCAGGTTTGGATAGTGCAGCATCCCTGGGGACAGGCAAGGCAGAGGGCAGGGGATGAGGACCAGCACCGCTCCCCGTGCCTCGTACAGCTTCAGAAACAGGAGAACAGACTAGGACAAGGGCCTGAGCCACCAAGTCAAGGAAAGGGGAGGCCTCTCTGAACCTGATTCAGCCCCCGATGTCACTCTGGGAGGCCCAGGCTGAAGAGCCATGGGAGCCATGGTTCAACATCTGGTGTCCTCCCCATGCCCAGAGTTTGGGGTAAAATTGTGTCAGACGTTTTCCTTTTGCCCTTTTTTCCATGGCAGGTCCCTCAGGGATGCCCTGTCGGGGCCAGGCCGTTCTTAGGATGAGGTCTACGAGCTGACTGAGCTGAGGCTTGTCCCTAAAGCCACCCTTTGGGGCAAAACCAGCTCTCATGACGCCCCTCCTAACTGCTCCTGGTAGCTCCCTCCCTGCCTGCCTGGCCACCAGCACCCAGGACAAGCAGGTGAAGAGGTGGGATGGAGGATCACCCAGGTGGTCTTCCCACCAGCCAGCCTCTCCTGGGCAAGGTACATCTGTCTCCCATTTGTGCTGGGAAAGAGGAGGAGAGTGCTCCACATTGACCAGTGTGGCCCCAGTCGTGGCCCAGGCTCTGGCTGATCCCCCTTCCCAAACATCTATCCGGGGACACACCTCCTGGAGCCGTCTGGGGACACTCCCAGCTGAGGGACAGACCCACCTGAAGGGACCATAGAAGCACGAAGCAAACTTGGCGCTGTAGCTCATCACTGAGACCTGCAGAGGAGAGTGGAGCCATGAGGCCCAGAAGCTCGGGGCTGCATCCTGGCACTGGGGCAGTGGTGATTCCCCCCCCCACGGCTGTTTTATACTCTGCCCCACATCCTCCTGCCCCTGCCACAGGCCTGGCGCCTTGCTGTCCAAGGACATTCCCTTCCTGTGTGCGCAGGGGCAGGGAAATGCCCGTGGCACGTCCTGGGCGATGTGGGGATTTGCTTCTCCCACCGTTTGCCCAGGTCCTGTCCTGCAGCCTCCCCGTGGACGTCGCTCCTGCCTTTGGCACGTGCAGATCCCGAGCTCACCTTGTTGCCCAAGTCGTTGGAGATCAGCGCCTTCTTCATGGCCGCGATGCGCCCGTCCATCATATCCGAGGGGGCAACGATGTGGCAGCCTGTGGGGAAGGACCCAGAGATGCCATGAAGTGCCCGAGGCTGGGACTCTGCCTGCAGGAGGAGGTGACCCCAGGGACAGAGAGGACCCGGGTGGCTGTGGCTCTGCCAGGGCCAGCTCGGAGCAAAAGCCTCCCCAGCCAGAGCCAAGCCCAGTTTGCTTTTGGGCCTGCTGGAAGTGAGAGGGGGCGAGCCCACGAGTCAGGCTCAGGTACCGACACCTGGAGACTGCCCACCTGCTTTGGCGTAGGCCAGGGCCACCTCTGCCAGCCGCTGGCAGCTGAGCTCGTTCTGGATGGTGCCATCGTCACGCAGGATGCCTAGGAGACAAACCCGGGGTCAGAATCGGTTGCCTCCATCCCTGGGGTGGCTCGTGCTACACAGATGCTCACAGCAACAGCGGGGAGTGTGTTAAGAGAGCTGGGAGAGAACCAGGAGACCAACGACACAGCTCTCCAGGACTGGACACAACACGTGGGTGCTCCAGGGAAGGGCAGTGATGGGGGACACAGAAGAGTGCTCAGACAAATTCAGATGGCCAGGGAGTGCCTTAACTACCCGTACCTCCCACCCTGCTGTCAAAACCAGGTTCCTCAGGCTCAACTGCACCAGTACTGGGGAGGCAAATCGTGGGGCAGGAGCTGGTCAGGTCCTACTAGCACCCAGAGCTCCTCAGCCAAAACCACCAGCGACTCCTGGTGCCAGGAAACTGCCCAAATACCAGCCCAGCACCCCAGGCTGTGCACCCACCGCAGTGCCCATGGGAGGTGTAAGGGCACAAGCAGACGTCGCAGGCGATGAGCAGCTCTGGGAAGGTGGAACGGATCTTCTTGATGGCCTGGATGGCAGGTGTGTCCTCTGCATCAGCAGCAGAGCCTCTCTCGTCCTGTGAGAAGAGAACTGCCTCAGCAGGCAGAGCCGAGGGGCTCCCACCACCTCCTGCCGGACAGCAATTCTGCCCAGGTCACATTTTCTGGGCTTTGAGACCCTGTAACGCAGGGTGGTGTGACCATCAACGATGGACAAGGGCAATATAGTGCCTCTGAGCAGCAAGTGCAGGTCTCAGGGCCACCCACAAGAGCTCTGGGACCTTTTTGGGTGTCACTACAGTCTCTTATCCCTGTCCTGCTCTGCTGAGGGGCTGCAAGCGCACCAGGGACCCTGAACTGCTGCTGTTTGATCAGGAGACACCCCTGGCTCCACACTGCTCTCCCGCACCCCCACGGCTGCCCTCTGCCACCACCACACACACTGACCTTGTGGACCTTGCTGGGCACCCCAAAGATGAGCACACACTTCAGACCGTCCTCGACGAGGGGACGCAGCATCCCCTCCAGCTTGTTGACTCCATACCTGAGAGGAGCAAAGCAAAGGGGGCTGCCAGGTACCCAGACCTGCTCCGTGGGGCGAGCTGGTCTGTGACCTGGGTGCTGGGCTGTGAGCAACCCAGCATCCACAAGCATCCACGCCAAGCAGCAGCTGATGATGTTGCCTGAACGCTGGGAGGAACAATCCAGGACCTTATCTGGGACTACATGAGCGTTATCTGCTCAGCATGGACACTCTCTGCTCTGAAAGGAGGAGTGTGCCCTGCCCTGGGATCCCTTATCTCAGCTTCCCCATTGCAGATCCATCCCACCTCCCCGGGGGACCATCCCCCTGGGGCCTCTCTGACCACAGTCCTGCTAACGTGGCAGCAGAGGCAGATGGGACCTTGCCAGTCCAGCAGGATCTAATGTAGGACCAGAGCCTGTGCCCTTGCACGGGTTTTCCAGCTTCTTCTGGAAGCACTCACTTCCAATTTCCCTGCGTGACCTGCTCACATATTGAACGAGTGCTCTGGGACATCCTGAGACCCTGGCACTATCCCCACCAGTGCCTGTACCTTCCCAGCATCCCCAGTGTGATTCACAGAATCACAGAATCTTCTAGGTTGGAAGGGACCTTAAAGATCATCTTGTCCAACTGTCAACCCAACTGACAAAAATAGACACCCACACAACAAACAAGGAGCATCATCACTAAACCAGACCTCCCAGCACTACATCAACCCGGCTTTTGAACACCTCCAGGGATGGGGCCTCAACCACCTCCCTGGGCAGCCCATTCCAATGCCTGAGAACCCTTTCCGTGAAAAAATTTTTCCTAATATCCAGCCTGAACCTCCCCTGGTGCAACTTGAGGCCATTTCCTCTTATCCTGTCGCCTGTGACTTGGGAGAAGAGACCGACCCCCACCTCTCTACACCCTCCTTTCAGGGAGTTGGAGAGAGCAATAAGGTCTCCCCTCAGCCTCCTCTTCTCCAGGCTGAATAACCCCAGTTCCCTCAGCCTCTCCTCATAAGACTTATTCTCCAGACTTATTCCCTCCACTTCCACGGTGGGTGGGTGAATGCTCCCGCCCTGCCTGATCCTGGGGGATCGCCCAAGAAGGGACCACAGAGGTTGGAAGCGTCACCCCTGGCCCACACTCAGAACGTTGCTCGTGTCCCGGGCACGGCAGCGACGGGCACGCAGCTCAGTGGGGCTGGCTCCTTACCTGGCTTGTCCAGGGAGGCTGGGGATCTGCTCCACTGCATCAGGGCTGTCACTGCAGGAGATGGTCAAGGACAGAGATGAGAGGACTTGGCATGAGATGGAAGCCCCATTCCCCACATTCATCCACAGGGAATCTTCTGGGAAGTTGGAACCTGTCTAAAAGCTCAGGGAACACCTCATAGAATCATAGAATCACAGAATTGCCCAGGCCGGAAGGGACCTCCAAAGGCCATCTAGTCCGACCCCCCCGCAGTCAGCAGGGACACCCCCAACTAGACCAGGTTGCCCAGGGCCTCATCGAGCCTCTCCTTGAATATCTCCAGGGATGGGGCCTCAACCACCTCCCTGGGCAACCTGTTCCAGTGCTCCACCACCCTCACAGTGAAGAACCCTCTCCTCATCTCCAATCTAAATCTGTTCACCTAAGCCAGTCAACCTGAGCTCGGTCCATCCCTAACCCAGAGAGCCAGGGCGCACTCACGTGACAAAAATGGGGTAGATGAGGTTGGAGGCATCGAAGGTGGTCGCCGTACACTGCCAGGAACGAAGCACTGGGTGGAAGTAGCCGCTGTGAAGAATGGAGTCTGCCTGCATCTTGGGTCTTCTGTGTGGAAGGAGACTCTGAAACACCAGAAGAAACCGGTGGGCTAGTTAGTGGTGTCCTGGTAAGCCATGGCTGTGGGTGTGGGCGAGGAGGGGGCTGAGACCCTGCAGCCACTGCAGGACCATCCCTGTCCCGCTCCGGGCACACCGGGGAGCCTGAGCTGCAGCCCGGCCAGCTTCAGCCCCCACACCAACTGGGGGGTGCGGGACCCCGCATCAGCAGGGTAACAGGGCTGGTGCCGACTCCTCCCCACAAAACCTCCCAATTCTGTGTGTGAAACCACCAATTTACAGCCACCACCGACCTCCTGCAGCAGAACCACATTCTTGTGGGTCAACACCACCCTCCTCCCCGGGCTCCGTCTCTTTTAGCTCAGGTAACTGTGCAGGCAGTTTTCTGATGATTGCTCAATGCATTTTAGTTTTGCTTAACGCTGTCTAATTGCCTGGTGCAGCTTTTGTGTACAGAGTAGTCGAAAGCTGCTCTGAGTAGCACGAAGTATTTGTGGCCACAGCGTAAGGGTGCAGCTGAGGAAGAGTATGGGCACTGGATGGATCATCCTGAAGGTACCAGAGCTGTGAAGGCCATGGGCACACACCTCCGGTGGCCACTTAACTGCTGGATAAAGAAAACGTGGGAGTTCACAGAATCATGGAATAGCTTAGGTTGGAAGGGACCTTAAAGATCATCCAGTGCCACCCCCTGCCCTGGGCAGAGACACCTCCCACCAGCCCAGGTTGCTCCAAGCCCCCTCCAACCTGGCCTTGAACCCCTCCAGGGATGGGGCAGCCACAGCTTCTCTGGGCAACCTGGGCCAGGCTCTCACCACCCTCACACCAAAGAATTTTTTCCTAATTGGGACCAGTTTCTTCCTAGTTGGGCAGACCAGATGTCAGGGGTAACAAGGAGCAATTACTGGATGCACACCCAGTGGGTGTTAGGGCTGTGTTGCTGCTGCAGCTTTTTCTGTAGCAATATTTTCTTCTTACGTAACAGCGAGATCTAGTAACAGTTCTGCGATTACACCATTAACATTTAAATTTCCACTTGCCCTAAATTCTCCCCAATGTGTGGCTGGTGGGATGGAAGGGGCCGGGGGAAGGCGGCTGCTGCGGGATGGGGCATTTGGCTGCTGCACAGACGGGAGCAGGAGCCACAGCCTGAACAAGGAACTGTTTGTACAGAGCAGCTTCAAGGACTTCTGCTGGTGGCACAGACAGGGCCACATCCCGCAAACACCCCGCACAGAGGAGCCGGGGGTGCCCTAGGAAACAGCAAAGTCCCTCCTGGGCACCACAGATTTTGTTTTGAGAGCTGGAATCATAGGGAAGCAGCCAGGAGAAGAGCTGGAGATGGAGCTTCCTAAAGAGCAAGTGGGATTCCTCCGCTGGCATCCCCGGGCAGGGCAACCCATGAGAGACAGAGAGGACACGAGGATGGGACCCATCTTGGGGGAGGACCCCCCCACGGTCCCCAGTCCCATCCCAGGAGGGATTTCCTAGCAATAAACCTCATTTCCCCAGGAATAAACCTCGCTTCCCCGGCTCCCCCCAGAGCCAGACCCGGCTCACACAGCGCCCCGGGACGCAGGGCAGGGGAGGTCCCCAGTCCCATCCCAGGAGGGATTTCCTAGCAATAAACCTCATTTCCCCAGGAATAAACCTCGCTTCCCCGGCTCCCCCCGGAGCCAGACCCGGCTCCCCCAGCACCCCGGGACACAGGGCAGAGCAGGAAGTTTTACACCAGCCCTTGCGACAGCACTCAGAAACGGAGCTGGGCAGGAGACACCCCCATTCTTCTGGAAAACCTTGAATTTGAGGCGTTCACCAATTTTACACGCTCAAGACCCTTCAGATTGAGGCGTTCACCAATTTTACACGCTCAAGACACTTCAGATGTCTCAGGAGGTGATTCCCCTCTACTCTGCACTCCTGAGACCCCACCTGGAGCACTGTGTCCAGCTCTGGAGTCCTCAGCACAGAAAGGACATGGACCGGCTGGAACGGGGGCAGCAGAGGGCCATGAAGATGCTCAGAGGGATGGAGCACCTCTCCTATGGAGACAGGCTGAGGGAGCTGGGATTGTTCAGCCTGGAGAAGAGAAGGTTCCGGGGAGACCTTATAGCGGCCTTTCAATACCTGAAGGGGGCCTATAGAAGAGCTGGGGAGGGACTCTTTGCCAGGAGGGGTAATGATAGGACAAGGGGAAACGGTTTTAAATTGGAAGAAAAAAGATTCAGATTAGGTATCAGGAAGAAATTTTTTACTATGAGGGTGGTGAGACACTGGAACAGGTTGCCCAGGGAAGTTGTGGCTGCCCCATCCCTGGAGGGGTTCAAGGCCAGGCTGGATGGGGCCTTGAGCAACCTGCTCTGGTGGGAGGTGTCCCTGCTCAGGGCAGGGGGTTGGAACTCAATGATCTTTGAGGTCCCTTCCAACCCAAACCATTCTGTGATTCTATGACTCTATGTTTTAATGCTGAGCCAAGTTCTCAGTCTGTATCAGGCCACCCCAGTGCAAGGGGCACTTGTAATACAGGGGCATTGCGTCCCGTCCAGGAGCCTTGCATTCCCAGCACCTACCTCTGCTTGGGGGTGGGGAAAATGGCACCTTTCAGATTCTTACAAGCTTACGTGTGTTAAAACACTCTATAAAAAAATCAGAGGGTGTTTGTGGGAGATGCAGCCCAGCTGCCGGGCAGGCTGGCAGTGTCACAGTGTCACTTGGCAAGTCATTTTTAGCCCTGGAAAGCTGTCGCTCCAGTCCTTACTGGCAGGGAAGGGGACAGCCCTCGGGTGAACTGGAGTTGGCGGCCCCAGCACAGTGGCTGGGCTCCAGACTGGGCTCCAGTGGGTTCTGGGCTGGGATCCAGTGGGCTCCAGACTGGGCTCCAGACAGGCAATGATCAGGAACAAAAGGCTCAGTGAACAAAACCCATCTCGAGAATCCAAAAAATGTGTTCAGCAGTTAATCCCAGAGGAGGAAGGGGAGGGGGGCCGGGGTGGGACCAGAGACACCTGGCGCTGTGTGGGACAGATAGAGGCCACAGCTCCAGAGACTGCCCTCCCCGGGGCAGGAGCAGCGGGCACCCGGGGGGGTTGCAGAGCGGAGATAAGGGCCGGGAGGGGTGGGCCCCGGCACAGCACTGCCTGCCGGGCAACCGGGGCCTCCTCACGAGCCCCACGTGCGGGAGAAGCTGCCACAAGCCCAGGGCCACAGGCTCCCCCGGCCCACACAGGGCACCCAGTGGGACAAGGACACTGGGGTGTCACGGCTGCAGAGCCACCCTGCGCCCCACAGCTGCCCCATGGCAAGGATGCAGAGCAAGGACAGCGAGTGCGATGATAAGGGGACATTGGACCACATAAGTTACAACCTAAAACAGGGCTGTTTCCCCCCCTGAAACCCCTTTGGGGCTCCCAGCAGAGCACATGTGCCTCGTTCTCCAACATTAAAGGCCCAAATCTCTGTTTTTAAATCATGGAATCAGGGAATTGTCAGAGTTGGAAGGGACCTCTAGAGCCCATCCAGCCCAACTCCCCGGCCAAAGCAGGGCTGCCCAGAGCACAGCACTCAGGAGCATCCAGGTGGGGCTTGAAGATCTCCAGAGAAGGGGACTCCACACCCTCCCTGGGCAGCCTCTGCCAGGGCTCTGCCACCCTCACCCCAAACAA
>NW_015090961.1:237123-237761 GCF_001431845.1 Calidris pugnax | reverse complement strand
GGTGCCTGGGGTTCTTCCTCCCCAGGTGCAGGACCCTACACTTGCCCTTGTTGAGCCTCATGAGGTTCTTCTCCATTTGCTTCAAAGCATCATTGAGGAGGGCTCTAAGCACAGCCCCACAGCTCCCTCCCGAGCAAACGGCTCCGCAGCAGAGCAGTCTCACCTTCGCTCCTCCATGTGGGGGCTGCTCCAGGACCCCCCCACTAAACCCGCAGCACCCCAACCCGCACATTTGCCCAGCCCGTGGTGACCCTGGGGACCTGGCTGCCTTGGGAGGAGAGGGAAGGGACGGTTTTGGGCCCCCTACCATAAAAAAGACATTGAGGTGCTGGAGCGGGTCCAGAGAAGGGCAACAAAGCTGGTGAGGGGTCTGGAGAATAAGTATTGTGAGGAGCAGCTGAGGGAGCTGGGGGTGTTCAGCCTGGAGAAAAGGAGGCTGAGGGGAGACCTTCTTGCTCTCTACAACCCCCTGAAAGGAGGGGGTAGCCGGGGGGGGCATCTCTTCCCCAAAGTCCCAGGCGACAGGACAAGAGGAAATGGCCTTAAGTTGCTCCAGGGGACACTCGGATTGAATATTTGGAAAAATTTCCCCACTGAAAGGGTTGTCAAGCATTGGAAGAGGCTGCCCAGGGGAGGTG
>NW_015090961.1:235213-235836 GCF_001431845.1 Calidris pugnax | reverse complement strand
GTGGTTTTTGGGGTGCTGGAGGGGCCTGGATCCAGGTTTTGGCGTGCTGGGGGGGCATGTAGGGGCGGTTATGGGGTGCAGGGAGGGTCTGGAGCAGGGGTTTGGGGTGTTGGGGGCCATGCGTGTGGTTTTGGGGGTGCTTGGTGGGCCTGGAGCCAGGTTTTGGGGTGCTGGGGGGTGCTGGAGCCAGATTTTGGGGTGCTGGGGGCCCACGCAGGCAGATTTTAGGGTGCTGGGTGGGCCTGGAGCGGGTGTTGGGGTTCTGGGGGATCATGTGGGCGGGTTTTGGGGTGTTGAGGGCCCTTGGACCCACATTCAGCTGAAATCAGCTCTAACATCTTGACCTTTGTTAATGACTGTTAATTAACCCGCAGCTCCATTTTCTTCCCAGGGAGCTCTGCTTTCCTTGTGCGCTCCAGCTCCAATCCATCCCCGCCCCCACCTGGGATTTCGGGATCTTGTGTGCCTCCAGGGCTTGCAGGTAAAGAGTTGTGGACTGTTGGGATGCTGGGGAGCGGGGTCCCCGGTGGCTTGGCAGCCGTCGGGATCCATCGGGATCCATCGGGCAGGGCCATCAGGGGCTTGGAGTTCCCCCCGGCCTGCACTGGGAAGTTTGGTTCCTT
>NW_015090961.1:228084-233877 GCF_001431845.1 Calidris pugnax | reverse complement strand
GCCCATTCCAATGCCTGAGAACCCTTTCAGTGAAAAAGTTTTTCCTAATATCCAGCCTGAACCTCCCCTGGGGCAACTTGAGGCCATTTCCTCTCGTCCTGTCGCCTGTGACTTGAGAGAAGAGACCGACCCCCACCTCTCTACACCCTCCTTTCAGGGAGTTGGAGAGAGCAATAAGGTCTCCCCTCAGCCTCCTCTTCTCCAGGCTGAACACCCCCAGCTCCCTCAGCCTCTCCTCATAAGACTTATTCTCCAGACCCCTCACCAGCTTTGTCGCCCTTCTCTGGACCTGCTCCAGCACCTCGATGTCTTTTTTATGGTAGGGGGCCCAAAACTGGACACAGCACTCAAGGTGAGGCCTTATCTTCCCAGTCTCCTGGCTCCCCTGCAGCAGGACGGGTGGCAGCAGCCTCCATCCTCCCTCCCTTGGCCGCCAGCTGCTCCACAAGGAATCTCACAGCAGGTTTGTCTCTGCCATGGCTGCCCCCACCACCAACTCGGTTTATTACTGACAGAAAGAAGAGACTCCATTTCTGTAAAAAAAATTAGCTTTTATTTAGACATTGTTCCCTTCCAGAATATGCACCCCAGGTATGGACTAGAAGAGGAAAAGAAGCAAAGAAAAAAAAAAAGAAATAGAGGAAAAAGAGCTATACGGCAGGACTTTTTTGTTATTGGGAGATCTCGGGAAGACATCGTCAACTCAAGTCTTCTCGTCACACGCCACCAGAAACTAGAGGGTGGAAAATTTTGGTTGGTTCAGTTCTTTTCAGGAGCTGGGCCCGTGTGTGTGAAAAGCCATCGTGCTGTAAAAGCAAAGGCAGGGAAGCTCCCGGGGCAGCTCCGCATTGGGTTCTTGGAGAAGAGGACACACAATTCCTCACAAGTGCTATTTCAAAACTGCACATCAGCAAAACTCGTGGGTTTTACTTAAACATACCTAAAACTTGCCTCAAGTTTCCTTCACCAGACAGACCTTGGTTAAATTCTAATACTGTGTTTATGAGTCTTCAAAAAGATCAGCCAAATAAGAGAGCATTTCCCCCCAACAAAAAAAGAGCTTATTCCAATAGATACTTTCTCAGAGAAGAGAAAGGCAAGGCATCAAAACTAACAATTCAAGTATAAAAGAACAAACCTATCTGAGTACTAGGAATGCAAACAGCTTGTTTCAACCCAGCTTTCTTAAGGAGATATTTTAAAAACCAGAGGTTGGGGACTGCCCTTCCTGGGTAGGAACGTCCTGTCCTCGCTGCTCTCCAGGAGCCTTTCCCACCCTCTGGAACGACTGCGGGAGGCTCAAGAGGGACCTTTGCAATTAGTCCATTCCAGTTGGGGGAAAAAATAACAAACAACCCCAAACCACACCAAAAATCCCAGCAAAATCCAGCACTCTGTGGGAAGGGAGCCGAGAGCATCCCACCCACCGGTGCCCACTGCTGAGCTGCAACAAACCTACCGCCTGACACAGCTGCCTTTTTTCATCCTGATACGTGTTTTAGCCATTAAATTTGCTTCAGATTTTCAACAAAATTCCTCTTGGCCTCCCAGGGCTTTAAAAAGACACAAACCAAGCACTTTTGGTATTTAGTTTACATCCTAAGTGCTGTGGTTTTTTGATTTGGGTTGATCTGGGGGAGGAAATCAGGTGAGTGGACACCGGTCCCTGGACAGTCGCACCGTGTCGCTGCAACCGGTCCCTGTCACAGTGACAGCAGGAAGAGAAGGCACAGCCAGAATGCAAGAAAATGAAGGAAAAAAAAAAAACCAACCCAAGTCAGTTGGATAAAAAGTTTAAATGTTCGGCTTCCAAGCCTCCTGACGTCATCTTGTAGATTCTAAACCCCAAAGGGTTAATGACCCATTTGATTCAGCCCGACTGGGTTTAAGGAGCTTATTCAACAGTCTCTCAATTCTCCTGGACAGTTCTGTACCAAGCATCTGACATTTCTTTTTTCCCCTCTATTTCAGAGCCAACCCAGCATAAAAAGTCCCGTCCCACGCAGTCCCCTTCCGAACCTGGGGAGGAACAGTCCTTCCTCCAGAAAAGCTTTAGCAAAAGTCCATTATGTACAAAATAAAGCCCAAAAGGGGCTGTCCCAGCAGAACAGTACAAAGCTCTACTGGAAACAAGAGGGGACACAACCAGGTTAATTTACAGATTTATATCCCTCTGAACAACCCCAGCCCCTGCCTCATCAGCAAGCTCAGTTGTCCACCTCCTCCTCATATATCCCTCTGAACAACCCCAGCCCCTGCCCATGCCTCATCAGCAAGTTCAGTTGTCCACCTCTTCCTCCTCATTTTGCTCTTCTTCCTCCATCCTTTCATCGTCGTCGTCATTCTCTTCCTCTCGGCTCTTATCTTGCTCCTCCGAGTCCGCCTTCTTGTCCTTATCTTTCCTTGCTTCTTTCTTTCCTTTCTGCTCACGCCTGTAAACTAAAGAAGAAGAGAGGACACTGAACGCATGGCCAGGCAGCGCTTCCCCAGTGTGACCAGTGCAGCAGCTGAAGCCCAACCTCCTCTCGCTCTCCAGGATGCCAAGGGGAGCAGGGAACTGGTGGCAGCAACTCACCCCATGATTTGAGCTGTGCTGACCAGCCCCATAGGAAATCGGGTTAAGTTTCAGCAGAAAAAATGCTGAAAAGGACGCAGGAGTTCACATTTACAGGCAGCACCTAAGGCTTTCCTTAGATAAACATAAATAGGGGAGTGACACCAGATGAGACTTTCTCAATCCTCATCGGTTGTGAAATAATGTCATCCTAGTCCTGTTAAGGTGCACATTATTTATTCCCCAGGCAAACAGCAGTGTAGGATGCTGGGCAAAGAGAAGAGAAACAAGACAGGCAAGTAAGTGTTGCTTGTCCAGCGTTGGAGGAAAACAGGACTCGGTGCTGCTGAGACTCCCCCGGCACGGACGGAGCACGGTACCTTCCAGGGATTCTTTCAAAGGGGCTACAAATCGCTGAAACTCCATTTCCTCCATGGCAGAGAGAACGTCGCCGGCGTTCAGCGTCTTCCTCTTCCCCTTCATCGCAAAGTTATTGGCACTAGTCAAAACCAAGAAGGGAAACAGAGTTAATTGGCGCCGTCATCAATTTACTCTTATTTATTAAAGTCACACAGAATCACACAGAATCGTAGTGGTTGGAAGGGACCTCAGAGATCATCGAGTCCAAACAACAACAACAACAAAAAAAACAAAAACAAACAAACAAAAAACCCCCACAAACCAGCACCCACCACCTAAACACACAACAACCACCAAACCAAAAACCATCACCCACCCACACAGCACCCCACCACAAACCAGTAATCTTGGGCACTAGAGCATGCCCTGAAGAACCATGTCTACACGTTTCTTAAATCCCTCCAGGGATGGTGACTCCACCCCCTCCCTGGGCAGCCCATTCCAATGCCTGATAACCCTTTCAGTAAAGAAATGTTTCCTAATATCCAACCTGAACTTCCCCTGGCGCAACTTGAAGCCATTACCCCTTGTCCTGACATCTGTAACCTGGAAGAAGAGACCGACCCCCGTCTCTCCACAGCCTCCTTTCAGGTACTTGTACAGAGCGATAAGGTCACAAGCAACTTCAAAAAAAAAAACCCAAGCCATCTCCTAAACACTGGAAGGTTTTTAATCGCTTAGTAAAAGGAGTTTAAAATACTCTCTCCTTTCCATTGGCTGCTTGTGCTTTCACCGACCTGCATCGCTCTCCCACCACGTTAGTTTTCTGCTCACACAGACCTTTTCTCCAACCAGGGGGAAGGAGAAAGTCTGGACACTGGCTGGGAGGTGACACTTCCACAAAGCCGCGTGAGCACTGAGCACACAGCACGTTCTGAGCCACCCAAAGGTGTCACCGTGTCCCCTGTGACCAGCTCCAAGGCTGACAAGGTTGGCTCACGCTTGCCCTCACAGAGCGCCGTGGCGAGTAGCTCGGAGAGTGAGCACACAGCTCTTGGCTCACCGGGAGAAGCCCCGCAGCCACACCCTGAGGGTAATGGCAGTTTGAGACCCCTCTTGTCCCTGGTGGGACATCTCTGTGTGCGGAGTCAACCTGCCTTCCCAAGGATTGTTAAGGACCATCCAAACCCAACTGCTGCGGTCTGGGCTGCATTAAATCACAGAATGCTATGGGGTTGGCAGGGACCTCTGGAGATCATCTAGTCCAACCCCCTGCCAGAGCAGGGCCACCCAGAGCAGGTCCCACAGGAACATGTCCAGGGGGGTTTGAATGTCTCCAGAGAAGGAGACTCCACCACCTCCCTGGGCAGCCTCTGCCAGGGCTCTGCCACCCTCACAGCAAAGAAGTTCCTCCTCGTGTTCAGATGGAACTTCCCATGTTCAAATTTGTGCCCAGTTTCCTCTTGTCCTGTCCCTGGGCACCACTGAAAAAAGCCTGGCCCCATCCTCCTGACACCCACCCTTGAAGTATTTATAGGTGTTGATCAGATCCCCCCTCAGCCTTCTCTTCTCCAGACTAACCAGACCCAAGTCCCTCAGCCTTTCCTCATCAGAGAGATGCTCCAGGCCCCTCATCATCTCTGTAGCCTCTGCTGTCCCCTCTCCAGCAGTTCCCTGCCCTCCTTGAACTGGGAAGCCCAGAACTGGACCCAGTGCTCCAGCTGGGGCCTCCCCAGGGCAGAGCAGAGGGGCAGGATGACCTCCCTCCACCTGCTGCTCACACTCTTCCTGATGCCCCCCAGGATGCCATTGGCCTTCTTGGCCACCAGGGCCCATTGCTGGCTCATGGCCATCCTGTTGTCCACCAGGACTGCCAGGTCTTTCTCCTCAGAGCTGCTCTCCAGCAGGTCACCCCCAACCTGTCCTGGTGCAGGGGGTTATTTCTCTTCAGGTAAAGATTGATTTATTTACGTAAACAGACAATGCTGAAACAAACACTGGGAGAAAACTTCCAGGAGAGCAGTGAATTATAAAACAACTGCACCAGTTACCTGAGGCAACAAGTTCTTACCAGGATGTTGCATAAAGCACAAACACACTTGCTGCTCGAGATATTGCGCTCCGAGCTTCTTTGGAAATATTGACTCCATCAGGAAGCTGAAAAACAAATTTGACTCTTATCAGCAGCTGCTATAAATAGCTTAAACTTGCCCAATTCGGGTGTCAGCTCCATCAGGGCATTCAGAGGGCTCAGCACAACTGGAAACTAAGAGTTGATCTCAGGTGCTGTCACAAAGACTCGGATGCCAGCTGAAAGCCAACCGCCATTTCCCTGTGTTCTCTCAAACGCAACAAGCTACAGGGGAGCACAGTCACTCCTGCAGCAGTGGGGCTGGCCACCACCCCCAGGGCAAGTCAGCCCATGGCTACCAAATCCCTGCCATGGGCCACCCACCCTGCCCTACCAGTGTGAGGGGAACGGCTGGACTCGATGACCTTAAAGGTCCCTTCCAGCTGGAACAATTCTATCCAGACCCATCCGTTGGCACCTCATGGCTTCAGACCAAACATATAATTAAATTAAGACCTGGGAATTACACTATATTTGCATATAGACCAGGCATCGCGTCTGCTCTGGTTTGGGGAGTGGGCTCAGGAAGCCCCCCGCCTTTGGGCTGTCCTTTGAACACGCCCGGCGGGGGGTCGGGGTGTTCCAGCCTGGACCATCCCTCCTGGGAGGGCCCCAGCTCCCCCAGCTCCTCGGGGAGAGGACAGCAGCACCCCCACCCCCCGGGGAGGGGCCTCGGGGGGCCTGGCTGGGTTTGGGGCCATGGAACAGCAAAGTCCCCGGGAACTGGTGGGGGAGGGGGTGCCCGGGG
>NW_015090961.1:227678-227895 GCF_001431845.1 Calidris pugnax | reverse complement strand
CCGGGGGTCACACACACACATCGGGACACGTACCCTCACCCCCTCCGGGGGATTACACACACACACACACACTCATACACACACCGGGACACACACACCCCCCCTCCCACACACACCCCCATACATACATACGTACAGAATCACAGAATCTTCTAGGTTGGAAGGGACCTTAAAGATCATCTTGTCCAACCGTCAACCCAACCGACCAAAATAGACA
>NW_015090961.1:194674-227200 GCF_001431845.1 Calidris pugnax | reverse complement strand
CTGTTCCTGACACAGGCCAGGATGCTGGTGGCCTCCTTGGCCACCTGGGCACACTGCTGGCTTCTGTTCAGCCGACAGTCGACCAACACCCACATACATACATACATACATCCATACATACATCCATACATACATCCATACATACATCCCCCCACCCCGGGGTCCCGGCCCTCCCGTACCTCACCCGGCGCGGCCGCCGCGGAGCGCGCGCTCAGCCGCTGCCCTCTCACCTCTGCCCCCTCCCGGCATGCACCGCGCCCCTTCCCGGCAGGCCCCGCGGCCGCCGTTGCCCTGGAGACGGGATGGCGGCGGGGCGGGAGAGTGGGGCCAGGCCCGGGCTGTGGCGGGGAGGGTTTAGCGGGGGCCCGGGGTATGTACTGGGGGCAGGTGTAGGCCGGGGTGACCCGGGAGCGAAAGGAGGGGTGTCGGGCTGGGGGTGGGAGCGGAGGGTGAGGGCAGCCCGAGGGGAGGGGCCGGCGCTTTGCCCCCCGGACTGGTTTCTGGGCTCTCCCCGCGGTGCGGCCTGAGGGCAGGCAGTGTGTGTGTGCCTTCAGCCAAGTCACGGCTGCCCGGCAGACCCCGCCGCGTGCCAGGCCCAAACAGCTGTAATTTCACACCACTTTGTCCCTATTGATAACCTCACAAGGTGATTGAAGTAAGCAAGCTCAGAGTGCAAGAAGGGAATTGATTAACCTGGTACTGTGTCAGGGTGATACTTGAAATTGAGAATAGTGATTGACAATGTAGCTTTTTTCCATAGAAAATGTATATTTTCCAGTAGCAAAGGCAGTATTATTATGGGAGGGGATTCTGCCCCTCAGCTCCACTCTGGGGAGACCCCCTCCCAGTGCTGCCTCCAGCTCTGGGGCCACCAACAGCAGAAGGACATGGAGCTGTTGGAGCGAGGCCAGAGGAGGCCCCAGAGATGCTGGGAGGGCTGGAGCCCCTCTGCTGGGAGGGGGGGCTGAGAGAGTTGGGGGGTTCAGCCTGGAGAAGAGAAGGCTCCGGGGAGACCTTAGAGCCCCTTCCAGTCCCTAAAGGGGCTCCAGGAGAGATGGGGAGGGACTCTTGATCAGGGAGGGGAGCCATAGGAGGAGGGGGAAGGGTTTGACACTGAAAGAGGGGAGATGGAGCTGAGATGTGGGGAAGAACTTCTTTAGTGGGAGGGTGGTGAGAGCCTGGCCCAGGTTGCCCCGAGAAGCTGTGGCTGCCCCATCCCTGGAGGGGTTCAAGGCCAGGTTGGAGGGGGCTTGGAGCAACCTGGTCTGGTGGGAGGTGTCCCTGCCCGGGGCAGGGGGTGGCCTGGATGGGCTTTAAGGTCCTTTTCAGCCCAAACTGTTCTATGACTCTATGATTATTGTAATGGGGATAGTTTATAGATATTTGTGAGACAAGCTTGTAGGTAAAGGTAACTGTCTCAGACACACCAGTCTGCTGGGGATAGCGTCCAGCATTCTGAGTACACAAAGGTCAGACCTGGAGAAAGGGCTTGATGACTTTTCCAGTTATAGTGATTGGATTAATAAAACCCATCACTGCCTGTACAAATTATGTCTCCTGAGTCTCATTTTTAGCTCCTTTTAATGTATTCTGTTAACTCTATGGTCACTTTATGGCTCTCACAGGGGAGATGCTGCAGCAGGTGTTGTGTTGCTTTTTCATGAAGGACTGACCGATTGTCACCCGTCCATGTGTGACCCTGGCAGGCGGTGCTGATGTTGGCTGTGGCTCGGTGCTGTCAGAAGCTGCTGTAGTGCTTTTTGTTAGCTGTTTTGCCAGAGGGAGACTCATTTTGTAGCTGACTGGGAACAAAGTGAGGCAGGGTCAGGTTATTTTCTGTCGAGGGGTAGGGCTGGAGCAGGAACCGGCCAGGCTACAGCCCAAAGCTCCCCCTGCTCACCAGCCAACAACAGGCACTTGAGTCATCTGTATCTTCCTGATACAATGGACCCTCTTCTTTCTCGGCTGCTTTGGTCACTAGGAAAAGAACAAGTGAGATGGTGCGTGCATATATTTGTTTTTAATTACAATATCTGGAGGGTTGAAGTACATCTATTAAAGTATTCATTTTGTATTTTCATGAGGTACAGAATCGTTAATTGTCTCATGCTTCTTGCTGTTCCACACAGGCTGGCTCAGCCAAGCCACCGCCCCTGGCTCGCTGTGTGTACACCAGCACTCCCAATAGCAGGGGGTTTGTACCAGCCTGAAATGGAACAGACACAAAAGTAGACTTGTGGGAGTGAGACTGACTGTGGCACGTCATGTTTAACACATTCCCTGTGACAGCTAAAAGAGACCAGAAAGCTGTTCTGGGGTAACAGCTCTGGAGCTACAGGTTGTGCCCGTACATGAGGGCAACCCATGATCTAGTTTATCCACAAGTTCATTCTGTTAACTGTATTTCACACTGTATAAATCCTCAGTGGTTTGGGGTTTGTTTTGTTTGTTTCTTTTTTTTTCAGCAGAAAAAAAAGTTAATTTGCACAAATTTTCTGTTTTGCAGAGCCTTTAGATAGATGATACCGTGTTCCAGCTCTCCCTGCTGGAGTGGTTGCAAAGCTGAGGTCTGTGAAGCAGAGGGATGGAGCTCCCTGTGGTCTGGTCACTTGGCAGCATCCACAGCGCTGGGATACACACAGAGAACCGAGGTGGGAATTCCTTGGATCTGTTTCTTTCATTTTTTACAGCCTTTTTTGAAAAGCGAAGGTAAAGTTGTGATTAAATTCTGATTTTCACTAAAGAAGGGAAAAGGACACTCTTATTCTTGAAGTACTAACTTGGAGCCCTACAGAAGTTAAGGCAGTTGTTGGTTTTCACACGAGCAGTGAACACTGTTCACAGATACTTAGATTTTAAAGGCTGGAAGTGATCAATAGGTTTCCCGGTCTGACCTGGACAATGGGTGACTTCACCAGAATTTATCTCAGTAACTTGTTCAAATAAACCCTCTCTACTCTAAGGTGAGCCAGCTTGGATGGCCAACATCGAGAAAGAGAGAACGTGTCACTGTCCCTGGCAGGGAAGCATTTCCCATGGCAGGAAATGGCTTCTTAAATTTAAGTGCTCAATTTCCAACACGATTTTTTCCTCATGTATCTACGTGCGTATAACCTCATTCACTAAGGATTTTATTCCACCCATGGACCTCAGCAACTTCCTTTAGTGAAGTCCTTGTAAGTGAGGTTTGTGTATGAGCTGCCTGGAGTTTGCTTTATAAACTCACTGATCACTTCTTTCCAGCATGAGCCTCTGGGTGTGATCTCCTGTTTAACCAAGACACTCATCAATATTAGACAAATCTTGCAGCCCTGTCCTTTAAGAGTCCTCTGCTGGCTGTCAACTGGAACTGGATCACTCAGGACAGATAATTAAGAAGAAAGGATGGTTATACTTGCCTTACAAGCATTTCTCAGGATACATAAGGGTCTGGCCAGGTTCTGGAGAGCCCCTTCATGATGACTGTGAGCAACGGAGTGGCTGTTGGGGCTGGGGTAACCTTTCACTGAATTTTCACTGAATTTTTAGAGTTGGAAGGGATCATAGAGATCATCTAGTCCAACTCCCCTGCTGAAGCAGGATTGCCTAGAGCTTGTCAGAGCATGTTACTCAGGAGCATCCAGGTGGGTCTTGAAAATCTCCAAAGAAGGGGACTCCACCCCCTCCCTGGGCAGCCTGTTCCAGGGCTCTGCCACCCTCACTGTGACCTTCCTGCCCTCAGAAGGAGGGGCTGAGGCTGGGCAGGTCCCACACATGGCTCAGCATTGCTGTGGTGCCAGAGGTGCATTTTTGGCCACATATAGGTAAGAGTGCAGTTTTTATAAGGTAAATTCTTGTTGCTAGCTCAGCTAGAAATTCTGGCTATTGTTGAATGCAGCCTGTGGTTTGTTAATGCACTCTGTGGTTTGTAATTATCAGATCCTCGGTGCTCATCTTGCATTTACTGTACTTTTCTTAGATGAACTTCCAACATTCCAGCCATTCTCCAAGGAGGAAAATTTGACGTTCCAAGTGTCACAGGCTCGTTCCACCTCTGCCGTACCTTCTCTTCTGCCTTCTCTGATTCAAGACAGCTCAGGAGAAGATAATGATATCAGGACAATTATGCTGAAGGCCCATCTGTGAGTTTGAAGTTTAAGTAAGGGTGGGCGCTCTGATGATAATTTGCTTGTTTTTCCCCAGTATTTCACAAAAAATGTTACATTTGTGGTCCAGCTGCAGCAGACACAGAGCTTACCCAGTAGTGTTTGTGCTGTGCAGAGTGCACTGGGAGAACAGAGGAGTTTGAATCTCGCTTAACTTTACTTCTGTGAAAGTGATACTTCAGTATCATCGAGGCCAAAGAAATAATAATAAAAATGACAGATTATTCTTGGATAGAGTAATCGTTGTGGAATGCCCGTATGGTTTCCATCATTCTTTAAGATGTGTTACAATAGATGGGATACAAATCCTGTAGCAGAGCAGCTGTTACTGCAATAGATTAACCTCTTCCTCTTCTAAAAGTGGGGGAGGAAGCGTGCCAGAAGGTGGGATATGGGCAAGATGATGTTCTGATGCGCAGAACCTTCATTCTGGGTACTGAAAACAACCCTTGGGTTTGCTGGGGAAGGTTAAACACAAACATAAAGCTCAGTGAGAGCTGGAGCTTGCAGGCAGTTCATTAAGTTCTGTGAGTCACTTCACACCTCTTCCCCCTCATTAGTGCTAACGGGATCCACCCCCAGCTGCCACTCAGTGAATTATTGCTGGAGGTGACTCAGAGGGATGGCAGAGTGCTCCGTGCTGGAGCTGTGTGTGTGCTCCTTTAGCTCTCAGTGTCTGTAACAAAGCAGGAAGAGACTGAATGTTCACAAAGCTGAAGGTGGGGACACAGCTCAAATTGGAGTGGCTTCTGTTGGTGTGGGGTGTTGTTACAGGTATTTAGTTTAAATTTAAGTTTAGTTTAAATTTTTAAAACGTGTACTAGTTTAAATTTTAGATGTGTCTGGGAGAGTGTCTGTGGCTGCTCTGCTGCTTTTTTTGGTTATAAAAGAAAAATGAATTTTAAAGACTTGACAGTATCCTTTTTAAAAGGAAACAGGCTTTTATTTTATCATTATAGTTTTTAAATTTTCAAGTGTGTTCAATCCTCTAACTTCACTCTAATGTCTGGAATCATTCCCTCTTCCCTTCCCTAAGGCCAAGGCAGGCGCTGCCACGAGGAGCCCCGTTCCCCGTGGGGTGTGTTACCTGCAGATCTCACTTAGATGCTTCTCCTCCTGCCTCAGGTCTGCCAAGGTTAGACCATCTCTGACAAAGGCCTCTAAATACAGCAGTCTCATCCTCAAAATATCCTCCTGGGATCCTTTTTTACTATAAACTAATTTGGCAATTTTGAGTATCAAAAAATTGCCAGCCTAAACCGCTTCTGATGGAGTGGCCTTTCCACCTGAGCTAGGAAGGACACAGATTACATGTACTGCTTACGGAGCTGTTTTCAGCTGCACGGACTGACTATTAAATTAGTGCTAACTTTGTTAATTCACTTTGGAAAGTACTTTGAAAAGGAAACCTGTAGGGTAACCTCTGATTTGCCTTTCATACTGTTCATTTGCATTTGTTTCAGCATGAATCTTGCTTTTCTTTGTATTGTGGCTCAGAAAGACCTATTTTTCCAGGCGTGAACTCTGCAGCAGGGTCAGACGTTATCTCACCTGGACACATGAACTTCATGCTCTTTAATAATGGTGGAAAAGAGAGTGCTTTCAGCTTGGAGGGAGGGGAACGCCTTTCTGACTACAGGGAACAGAATCATTGGGAAACAATATATGCAATAATCAGGCTACGCTCTGCTAATTAATTCAGAATGCAAATTAATCCACAGAGGTGGCTTAGAGTGGCTGCATTAAGGCTGAACAAATGGTGTGCCACCACCCAAACAGGAGCCAACTCCTCCTGTGGCTGCAAAACGTACAGTGAAGTCGAGTTGACCCTATTGTAGTGGAAAGTCCTTGAATTGATAAGTGTTAGGGGCTGGGTGACTATTTTGGGAAAATGTCTCATGTGCCTGCCCTATTCCTGTGTTCTCCCCTAGGCATCACCTTCTGACCGCTGTCAGAAACAGGATGCTGAGCTACAACAGACCTTTGTCTCACCCAGAATGGCTGCTTTTATTTTCTTAAATATTCTTGAATTCTATTAGGAAAAGGTGGTCACTCACTGGAAGGGGCTGCTCAGGGATGTGGGCAAGGCACCAAGCCTGTTAGAGTTCAAGGAGTGTCTGGATGATGTTCTTAGTCATATGTTTTAATTTTTGGTAGCCCTGTGAGGAGCAGGACTTGATGATCCTTATGGGTCCCTTCCAGCTGGAGAGATTCTACGTGCCTGCTCCCACGCTTGGGCAAAAGGAGTCAGGATCATACGGTTATGGGGAGAGAAGGGCAGCAGCTGCCTTTAACTAAATTAGCTTAATCTAACACAAAAGTGTAGGAAAACCTTGGTATGTTTTATTTTACTTTGTGCAGACCAGAAGTGGGGCTTCACCAGATGACACAGGAGATCTCTGCCAACAAAAAAGGCAACTTATGCCTCTCCGTTGTGCAGTTTCTGGTATTTGATCTGTCTCCCTCCGTCACATGCCCTGGCCAAATCCCTTTGCTGTGTCAATGCCAGAAATAGGTAATTTTCTGTGAAATTAGTGTGCTGATCTGGCTCACTGAGAGCTGAATAGTGCCAGACTCTGGGTGAAGCCCTGGAAAGCAGTGCCCGGGTGTATGGTGTCAGCCAGCTGATAGAGCAGCTTGGCTACTTCATGTAGCTTCAGACTGTGCACACAATTCAGCTCAGGTGACAGGCAATAACTTTTAAAGCTCTTTTAACTGAATTACTTTGATCCATGTGACCATACTGAGGCCAAAATCATCATTCCCAAGAGATCTTTTGCTATATTGAAACCTATCTCTTTTATGAGAAGTGTCACTAAAATTTTTAAAGACCCGGCTTGATTATTATATTATTTTTATTGCATTAAAATAAATCAGCAATGGCTTAATACTTAGCATTTGTCAAAATCCAGCCATCCACGGCAGCACGGCCAGCTCAGAGGAGCGAACCTCTCGAAGCATCTGGTTGTGCTCTGTGTGCTGGCTTTGGGGCCTCATTCTCCTGAGAGGGCTGCTTCTAAGCAGGGTTTCTGTTCACACAGTGGAAATCTGGATGTTGGTCCTGAATAGAGAAGCCTGGATGTGAGAAACACTGACTCACATCTTAGAATTTAAAGAGGACAAAGTCACCGAAGCAAAGGTTAAAAAAATAATAATTTATTAATACGAAACAGCACTGAATCGGGTGCACCAAAAATAGATGCACGATGATCTTTTAGCTTTCAGGTATTTTATACCTTTATCCCGGCCGCTTGAGTCTCTGTCTCCCTTCTCATGGGCTGAGAAGTTGGAGCTCACATTCTTCCCGACCGCTTGACCTATTACAGGTTTATTTTGCACTTTTTCCCATATAAGGCACACACACACCTATTCTACGAAATTATTATCCTAAATACACCTTTGATTGTTGATTATGCTACACATTATTTCAGAGTCTTTGCTACCATCTACTTGGCAGATTTACCAGACTGGTTTCTTTGGCCTTATTGATACTCCCCTCCCCTCTGGGTTTTTGTGTCGAGGGCCATGTTCCAGTTTGTTTCTCTTCCCCTGGATAACGTTCTGCCAACAAGGTTCCCTTGACAGACCGAGGGCATTTCTGGGGATTAATTGGATACAATTTATTAGACTCTACTATTACTAAGGCTTCTTTGTTAGTACTATCACACTAACAATGATACATCAATTAGCTGAAGCAAAACTTAGCTTATTTCCTACACTGGACTTTAGTCTGTGCAGCAGTGTCAGGGTGAGGAGCAGACAGAGGTTCCAGCGGTGCTGGATCCCAGCTCTGTGCAGGGGCTGGGAGCAGAGGCTCGGGGTGGCCAACCCAGACATCAGGTAGCCCCAAGATCTGCTCAAGATTTTCTAAGTGGCAGCAGTAGCTCCGGTGACCTGTGGGACTTTAATCCTTGTGCAAGGTTGCTGTTCCTCACCGCTTGCTGTGGAAGTTTTCGGGGTACTTCCACAGTATTTATTTTTTTGCATAGAGAATCACAGAATGGTTTGGGTTGGAAGGGACCTTAAAGCCCATTCAGTGCCAACCCCTGCCCTGGGCAGGGACACCTCCCACCAGACCAGGTTGCTCCAAGCCCCCTCCAACCTGGCCTTGAACCCCTCCAGGGATGGGGCAGCCACAGCTTCTCTGGGCAACCTGGGCCAGGCTCTCAGCAGGCACTAGCTCCCCGTTGGACTGAGGCTGCTTTCTTCATGGCTTGTCATGGGCCCGAGGGCTGCTGCAGAAGAAATGGTTGTTCAGATCAGATGTCCTCTAGGAGACCTGGAATGTCTCACACTGCTGCTCTTTGCTAGTGTGACAGAGGGCTCAGAGTGCATGGGGCAGAGCAGTGCTGGGAGTTTGTGTAGTGCTGTAATTAGCTGGGTTTCTAGTCAGGTTAAGGCTGCGGGTCGGGTGTGTGTTAAACACCTTGCTTGGGAAGGTCCCGCTGCCTTAAGGGAGTGCAACCTTGGCATGGTAAGATTGTGAGGTGTTTGTGTCATGTTCCTAAGTGAGGTGGGTGCCCAGCCTGCATCTGTTCCGCAGGCAAATGGCAAAAGTAAAAAAGAAAAGAAAAAAAAAAATAAAAATAGTTTATTGTGCCCCCTTGGTGCTATGGGGGCAGTGTCTCCTCAGCCTCCAGAGAGTGAGTTAGACCCAGGGGTTGCTCTATTGCCCGTGTCCCCTGTAGCTGCTGTTTCCTCACTACAAAGGGTGACAGTGGGAGGCTCTGCCAGCCCCTGGGAGGGAGGTTTGGTACAGGATGTTTCTGGAGTGAGCAGGAAGCCCTGCTGTGTTTCAAAGGGGTCCCTGCCGAATTACCCCAGGGGGGCTCCCTTACCAGCCACAGGGCAGGCGAGGGAAGCAGCCAGGCAGCTTCTGCAGCCTCAAGAGTGTTCAAGACAGACAAAAATCTTTGAGAACTGAAAATAAAAGAAGAGCTTCTCGTTCTTCCACCTGTTTCTCTGTGTGTTCTTTCCAGTGAGGAACTGTTCCATGGAGTAACTCTAATACAAATCACAGCCGAGTCGTAGCTGCCTTAGTCTGGAGAGCTTCAGGCACAGTTCAGCCGTAGCAATAGAAAGGGATGAGGGACAAGATGAACTGTTTTCAGAGTTCAGCAAGCGTGGCCTTGCTAAAAGATGGGCACGGGGACAAGTGGCTGTGCACGCAGGCTGTTCTGTGCCCTGCATTCCTGGTGAGTAGCCGGGGTTTGTAACAGCTCCTGTTCACGTGGCATTCATTACAGATCCTGTGCCTGCCCTAGAAGTACTTGTGCTGTGCTTTGAGCCACAGGCATCCTGATTCCTCCGGCAGCGCCTCGCCAGCGCAGAGGCCAACAATCAGTGTGGGTTAGTCCCTTTGAACATTCAAACTGTTAATTTTTTGGGGAAGGAGCAGATAGATCTTTGGAAAAGGGATCAGGGAAAGAAGTGGGTTACCCAAAGCTATGGGTGAAAAATGCCAAACACATTGAGTACTTTAAAGATGCCAAGTTCTTGTGAAGCTGGGTGTTGCAGAGACCCTGATGTCTGAGCGAAGCAGCGGTGCTGAGCTGTGTTTGGGGTCCCGTGCTGGCTGCGGGACACCCCGCAGAAGGGATGGATGGCTTTGGGCAGTGGGGGCAGGAGCTCACGAGGTGTTTGCTGACATTGGGCCAAGGGCCAGTTTAATCCCCAGTGCAGCATTCTCTCCCTGCTGGGAGCTGCAATGGTGCAGGAGTCTGGAGATCCAAGTGCATCAGCCTGGAAAGCTCTGCCCGAGGTGTGAGCAGACAGAGCTGCAGTTGGGCAAAGGCTGTGCTTGGGCAGGGGGTGGGTGCTGCCGTGGGTGGCTCCTGGGGTTGGGCTCTGAGAGGACGTGCAGGCTCTGGGATGTGAGCAGGGCAGGAGCCGTGGTTCTAAAGCCACCCTGGCAGCGACACCCCGCAGAAGGGATGGATGGCTTTGGGCAGTGGGGGCAGGAGCTCACGAGGTGTTTGCTGACATTGGGCCAAGGGCCAGTTTAATCCCCAGTGCAGCATTCTCTCCCTGCTGGGAGCTGCAATGGTGCAGGAGTCTGGAGATCCAAGTGCATCAGCCTGGAAAGCTCTGCCCGAGGTGTGAGCAGACAGAGCTGCAGTTGGGCAAAGGCTGTGCTTGGGCAGGGGGTGGGTGCTGCCGTGGGTGGCTCCTGGGGTTGGGCTCTGAGAGGACGTGCAGGCTCTGGGATGTGAGCAGGGCAGGAGCCGTGGTTCTAAAGCCACCCTGGCAGCAGGGGAAACCTTTCTTGGGTCCTGGATTGTGTGAGAAACAGCGACTCACATCTTAGAATTTAAAGAGGACAAAGTCACCGAAGTAAAGGTTAAAAAAATAATTTATTAATACGAAACAGCGCTGAATCGGGTGCACCAAAAATAGATGCACGATGATCTTTTATCTTTCAGGAATTTTATACCTTTATCCCGGCCGCCTGAGTCTCTGTCTCCCTTCTCATGGGCTGAGAAGTTGGAGCTCACATTCTTCCCGACCGCTTGACCTATTACAGGTTTATTTTGCACTTTTCCCCATATAAGGCACACATACACCTATTCTACGAAATCATTATCCTAACCACGCCTTTGATTAGTTGATGATGCTACACATTATTTCAGAGTCTTTGCTACCATCTCCTTGGCAGATTTACCAGACTGGTTTCTTTGGCCTTATTGATACTCCCCTCCCCTCTGGGTTTTGTGTTGAAGGCCATGTTCTAGTCTGTTTCTCTTCACCTGGATAATGCTCTGCCAACAAGGATCCCTTGACAGACCAAGGGCATTTCTGGGGATTAATTGGATACAATTTATTAGACTCTACTATTACTAAGGCTTCTTTGTTATTACTATCACACTAACAAAGATACATCAATTAGCTGAAGCAAAACTTAGCTTATTTCCCACAATTGGAAAAGGATTTAGTAATTTTCTAAAGCCACCCTGGCAGCAGGGGAAACCTTTCTTGGGTCCTGGATTGTGTGAGAAACAGATTGGGCCAAGGCCAGTTTAATCCCCAGCGCAGCATTCTCTCCCTGCTGGGAGCTGCGATGGTGCAGGAGTCTGGAGATCCAAGTGCATCAGCCTGGAAAGCTCTGCCCGAGGTGTGAGCGGACGGAGCTGCAGTTGGGCAAAGGCTGTGCTTGGGCAGGGGGTGGGTGCTGCCGTGGGTGGCTCCTGGGGTTGGGCTCTGAGAGGACGTGCAGGCTCTGGGATGTGAGCAGGGCAGGAGCCGTGGTTCTAAAGCCGCCCTGGCAGCAGGGGAAACCTTTCTTGGGTCCTGGATTGGAAAAGGATTCAGTAATCGGGCAGATGATCTCAGTTGGGTTCCTCAGTGGTATTTTTGAGGGAAGGATGCAGTTGTGCTCGCTGCAGAGGTGGTGGCAGGGACAGGAGCACCCCAGCTGTGCCCCGCATTCCTTGCTGTAGACCCTGGTGGCGAGGGCCCTGCAGCAATCCCACTGCTGGGATTTGTGTGCCTGCCCTGTATGGCAGACTTTGCTAATGCCAGAAATCTGCCCTCAGGATTGCCCAGAAATAGCCCAAACCTTTTCTGTCCCAACCCTCCTACCATCTGGAAAGCCAGGTAATTTTTCTCAGTCTCATTTAGTTTCCTTAGTTTCAAAGGAAAAAAAAAAACCCAGCTTCAGCCCTGTGGGTTTGCTGTGTGCATGTGTTACCCTTTTGCCTGGAATAACTGTCTGAGCGCATGTTTGGATTTGAATATCCAGCCAAAGGCAGAGCCTGCTGCTGGCAGACTGAAATTTGTGTCCGAGAACTGTGTTAAATTTTAAAAGAAAGTCATTAAGTCCCGAGCCAACCAGCTGAACGGGCGGTTTGCTGGAGACTCTAATAGAGGTGCAGGTTAAGGTCAGTCCCCAGGGGTTGGAACGTTCAGAGGGAAGTTGGAAAGAGCCAGCACCTCGCTGTTGGGAGCTGGTAGAGAGAGGGGCCGTTGCCTGCACCACCATCTTTTCCCATGCAATTTAATTTGTAACTTTCTAGTACTGGAACTCTGCTCCCTTGGGACATTTACATACTGTTTCCCTCCCCTCCCCCCTTTACAGCGGTGCCAAGGTCAAGTGCTTGTTGCAGCTACATCACAGCTTGGGTGCAGGACGGTGGTGCTTGGACGTTGCTGGGAGAGTGTCCATCCCGTGTGGGAGCCATGGCACAGCCGGGGGAGCCGGGGCTCACGAGGGACTGCTCAGGTGATTTCTCTGCTAGGTTTGCAGTGCTGCTCTGTCTCCTGGGTGCAGGATGGACCGTGGCTGTGCAGGTGCTGTGTTATCACTGCTGGAGGAGATGAGGGATGGTACCTCCCACATGCCCTTTGGAGGGGGTTGGGGGATCATGTTTGACCTCGGGGCTCTCCCTCAGTGCCGTGCCCTGGGGGATGGAGCAGACTTGAGTCTGTTGGGTTTGAGAGCTAGGAATGATTTTTTGGAGTGAGCAACAAATCCTTTGGGAGGAGGGTGGGGGTGACTCCCATGGCCTTGGAATCCTGGAGTCTCATAGACTCTTCTTCACCTTTTGTGTTACTTTTTAATTTATTTTGAAAAACACTATCTAATGGGATTCTTTTACCCAAAGCTATGAGACTGCCTGCTTTAACCAGAGAGACAGTGCCTTTGTTCCTGCTCTGTTTGTCTTCCCTTTTGCCTCTTAAAAGCATGTTGCAATAAAGACATGGAGAGGGGAGGCTTTGTGTGAGCCTGGGGAGCTCCTAGGAGACAAGGGGGCATGAAAAACACCTCTAACCCTGTTCTGTGTGTGCTGGGGAGAGCTGCAGGCTTGGCGGTGCCGAGAGGAGCAGCACAAGCCGTGGTCTCCATGCTGTGGTGGGGATGTGCTGTGAAGGGGACAAGGACGTAGCACGGCTGGTAGACGCTCTGCTTGCACCAACAGAGGCTCAGGTACCTGGGATGGTGGGGTGGATCCTTTGCTCATTCCCTCATTAGGACTTGCTTGGTGTTGTGTGTCCTGTGGGATGAGGTGTGCCGTGCTGGTCAGTGATAGCTGGGGATGCTGTGCACTGAAATGTACAATCCCAGACTATGTTTTTTTTTTTTCAGGGCCAAGTAAATTTGCTGGGATAAGGCTTTCGTTTTGATGGGTGGCAGATGGGGATCAACTGTGAATGTCAGGAGATGGATTCAGCTGGACACATGAGAGGAAGAACATTTTGAAGTGCCTTAGAAACGACCCTTATACCTGAGCAGTGCCCGTCCCACCTGTGTGCTGGTTTCTGATTGTCCAGGACAGTACTTTGACACCATTTACTCATGTCTGTGGTGCTTGGGCATCAGCAGGGCTTCTAGGAGATGTGGGAAGGGATGGATGGATGTTGGGGACAGTGGCAGGGTCCTTCTTCAACCCTCCTGCCCAGGAGGTGACAGCGGTACTGACTGTGACCCCAGGTCTCTTCTGGGGACCTCCAGCTGTGCTCTTGCAGTTAGACACAGCCCTAAGAGGGGTTTGGAGCCTCTGTGAGGTTTCTTCGCAGACCCCAGGGCTGGGATGATGAGAGGGCCCCAGAGCCTCCCTGGGGAGAGGAAGGGAGAGCTCTTGTAAAGTTCTGTAATATGAATACATGTGACTCAGTTCCTCTCCCTGATTTCTTGCTACTGGTATCTGTGAAGATGAGGGGAAGGACAGAGGATGAAGGTGAGGATGGGATGAAGGGGTTTGTCCTCTCCCCAACTCAGTGTCCAGAGCTCTCTTGCATATCTGCAAATGTGGCTGGGACATAGTAGAGGATGTGACACCTCCAGCTTCGGCTCATTACAGTTTGGGTGAGCTCTGATGTTGGTGAGCTCTGCTGGAGCTGAAGGCTTCACTGCTGGGGAAAGCTAGACCTGACCCACTGGCTGTGCCCATGCCTACAAGGAGAGCACAGAGCAGGCCATGGGGACGTGTTTGTAAGTGCCCAGGTACAATTATCTCCATGGGCAGCTGGGACAGGGAACTGCAGGATGTTGCGGTGTAGACTGTGTGATTGGCCAGGTCATCTCTGCACTGGAGACCTTGGCTGTGGTACTTCTGGCAAAGGACCTGTTTCCTCTCTGGGGCTTTGTTCCCCTCCTTGTGTTTCTGGGTTTTGTCGACTGCATCAATCCCTGCCTCGCACAGAGCAGCTGTGCCAGATGTGGGGATCCAGGTCCTTGTTCTGGGCAGAGATGCTTTCGTCACGGAGCCCCAAGGGCTGGAGCAGCCTTTCCCCTCTTGTGGCCACGATGCTCCACCAGACCTGGCCCCGAACGTGCTGCTTCCAGTGTCTGTTGTCGAGGCAGGAGCCAACAGCGCTGGCCTCCCCAGCTGCCTGTGAGTTACTGGGTCCTGAAGAATTCAGGAGCTCTGGGGGCTGCAGGGTAGCACTGGGAGCTGTGGGGCCACTAGGCAGCCAAAAGAGTTTAATTGGTGGCCCAGGTCTGCAGGTTCTGGACCAGTGTCACCAGGCTGCATCTTCTGATGCCTCCCACGCCTCTGACATTGTCAGCCTCGCTGGGAAATGGGAATCCACCTTTCCCCTGGACTCAAATCCAGCAGTATTGTGAGAAAAGACAGATGTGTTGGAGCTGCTGAGAAACCAGAGGTTGTGGGAGCTCCTGGTGTTCGGGCTTTGCCTGTCCCACGAGTGTTTCTGCTTGTCAAAACATCCTACGCTGCTTGGGCAGCCTCTGCAGTTTGATTTGGGCAGCAAAGGCCATGGCGGTGCTAAACAAACAAGCAGCAATTAAAGAATAAATCGCGTCTTTGTTAGCAGGAGCTGCTCAGCTGTGCTGACAACTCTCGCCCTCAGTTGTGCCTGGTGCCTCCTCCCTTGGGCTCTGCAGTCCCTGGGGTGCAGGAGGTGTCCATGGGGAAGGGTCTGGGTGCTTCCCCGAGCAGGAAGGTGACTCTCGCAGCCCAAGGGACCCAGCTCTGGGCCTTTTCTGCTCCACCGATGGCTGAGCTGCGTGTCACACAGCTCGTATCCTGCCTCCCTGGGAGGAGAAGGGATGAGGAGGCATCTGGCCTGTTTCCACCACAGGACAGGAGCTTTGTGTGGGAGCTGCCTGCAGAATGTCCTGCTAGGACTTCACAGGCTCTAAATCATAGAATCATAGAATCATCCAGGCTGGAAGAGACCGTTGGGATCATCGAGTCCAACCATCTCCCCTACTCTACAAAGTCCTCCCCTACACCATGTCCCTCAGCACTGCATCTAAATGTCCCTTAAACACATCCAGGGACGGTGACTCCACCCCCTCCCTGGGCAGCCTGTTCCAATGCCCGACCACTCTTTCGGTGAAAAATTCCTTCCTAATGTTCAATCTAAACCTCCCCTGTTGGAGCTTGAAGCCGTTCCCTCTCGTTCTATTGTTAATTACCTGTGAGAAGAGACCAGCTCCAACCTCTCTACAGTGTCCTTTCACGTAGTTGTAGAGAGTGATGAGGTCTCCCCTCAGCCTCCTCTTCCTCATCCTAAACCGTCCCAGCCCCTTCAGCCGCTCTTCATATGATTTGTCTTCCAGGCCCTTCACCAGCTTCGTTGCCCTCCTCTGCACTCGCTCCAGCACCTCGAGATCTCTCTTGGATTGAGGTGCCCAAAACTGGACACAAGGTCCACGAGGTGTGGCCTCCCCAGTGCTGAGTACAGGGGCACAATCACCTCCCTACTTCTGCTGGTCACACTATTTCTAATAGTGTGAATAATAAATATCTCAGGAGGCAAGTAAAGGAGTAAATATCTCAGGAGGCAAGTAGAACAGCAAGTGGCTTTAGCTGTCTGGGCGCCGTCTCAAGGCCCCTGTGGGTTGCCAAGGTTAGGGCTGAGCTGTGGGGTCTGGCAGCCCAGACAAAGCCACGCTCTTTGTCTGGGGGCCTTTGGATGCTGCTGGGTCGTTATTTGTCTCTCTCCTCAATGCCCAAAGGGGGCTGTGATTTATGGCAGGGCTACAGTAGGTGTCTGTTGGCAGTGATGGATTGGGCTGGCCAGAGAGCATCCCTCCTTTGCTCACTCTGTGTCCCTTCTCTTGCTTTTCCTGCAATTTCAGGCAGTTTTGGCAGCGTAAATTCAGCTGAATCACGCCAGTGCCCCTGCCAGAGAATGAGCCAAACTTTGGGGGGAGAAAGCAGCTTTTCTAGTGAGCAAAGAGCCTTTCTAAATTACCTTCCCCTTTGCACCAGGGCCCTTTGGTGAGGGGCTGTGAAGGTGGAGCTGGGGGGATGTTGTGGGGTCCCTGAAGGCACTGGGCAGTAGGTGCTGTACGTCCTGGTACACGCTGCTGTGTCACGGGACTGAGTGGCACGTGCTGGCTCTGGAGAGCTCCATGTGGCATCAAAATGACAGGTCAGGCTCTTCTGTTTTTATGGACGGGGTGTGTGTGTGGCACAGCTCCATGGTGGGCAAGGGATGCTGCTCTGCCCTGCTGTCCTTGCGGGGGAATTCACTGCGACTCCGCAGCCAGGGCTGTGTTTGCACCGGGGCTGTGTGAGAGCAGCGTGAGGCACTTGTGCTGCACTAACCCTGCACTGCTCGTGTCTGTGCAAGGAGCCTGGGCAGATGCTTCTGATCCTGAGGAGTCGCTGGGCCGTGCTGGTGCCTCTGCTCTGTGCTGTGGCTGGGAGATATGTCTCCATCAAGGCTCTCATTTCTGGGTCTCTCTGCTTTTATCTCCATGGGTGTGGGATCCTGTGGCAGGTTCCCAGCTGGTGGTGTGATGACTGAGTGAGAAGGGACAGCCTGGGGCTGGTGCCATCTGTGGGGTGCTGGCCACGAGGAGACCATCCGATTCCTCCTTGCATGGAGCCTCCCTGCTGCTCTGAGCCTGAGCCCTTTGGCAGGTTGTGGGATGGGAGCTGAAGCCTTACAAGACTGTCCTGAACACCCGGGCAGGGGCAGGGCGGCATCTCCAGTGTCCTGAAGGGCTCATGGGCTAAGAAACCTCTGATGAGGCTGGTCATCTGTTCTAAATTTGTTGGTTGACTGTCGGCTGAACAGGAGCCAGCAGTGTGCCCAGGTGGCCAAGAAAGCCACCAGCATCCTGGCCTGGGTCAGGAACAGCGTGGGGAGTAGGGCCCGAGAGGTGATTGTCCCCCTGTACTGGGCACTGGTGAGGCCCCACCTCGAGGGCTGGGTCCAGTTTTGGGCCCCCTACCATAAAGGGGTCGGTCTCTTCTCTCAAGTCACAGGCGACAGGACAAGAGGAAATGGCCTCAAGTTGTGCCAGGGGAGGTTCAGGCTGGATATTAGGAAAAATTTTTTCACTGAAAGGGTTCTCAGGCATTGGAATGGGCTGCCCAGGGAGGTGGTTGAGGCCCCATCCCTGGAGGTGTTCAAAAGCCGGGTTGATGTAGTGCTGGGAGGGATGGTTTAGTGATGATGCTCCTTGTTTGTTGTGTGGGTGTCTATTTTTGTCAGTGAGGTTGACGGTTGAACAAGATGATCTTTAAGGTCCCTTCCAACCTAGAAGATCCTGTGATTCTGTAAATGTAGTAAAATACAACGGTGCTGAGCAGAGCTGGGATGCACTTGGTGCGTGGCACATAAAGGGCCTTGGCTGAGGCTGCAGCTGAGACGTGCCAGGGGTGACTTCCTCTGAACGTGGGGCTGGGTTCTGCTGGGACACTGGCTCTTGTGAATTGCCATCACTCCTCTCCTTTCTGCACTGTCCCTGGGGCTGGGCAGAGGGGTGATGGCATGCGACAGACGTGCCACGCTGCCAGAAAGTGCCATGTTTGTGCAGCGTTGGCCGGGGGAAGCTGGAGACCTGACAGTGTGGTGTTCTGGGGAAGGCTGGGGCAAGGTGGAGACATCCCCTTGTGGCAGTTAGAACCAAGGGTACTGCAGAGCTGCAATGTCCCCTGTGTCCCAGGTCTCTGTCGTGCCATGTCCTGTTCTTACCCCCTCTTTTCTCTGGCAGGGACAGGGCAGAGTCCCCAGTTGCTGGAGCATCTGCCAGCCCTGATGAAGGAGCGATGTGGGGCTGCCCGATCTCCCCTGTGGAAGCAGAAGGGACCATCTGGGAGCAGGAGGAAGATCAGCCACGCACGAGTGAGGGGGAAAGGTAAGTGATGAGGGGTGAGGGGGGCTGTGGGCCAGCCAGAGGCTCACCCATGGCCAGGAGTGTGGGGGGAGTGGTGAGGGTGTTCTGCCACCACCCTGGGACTCTACAGGGGATCTTGTCCTTTTCCATCCCAGAAGGTCAATGTATTTAGTATTACTTCAGCTGGAGGCTGGCTGGGTGATGGAGGTGCCTGCACAGCACTGACAGCAGCCACCCACGTCTGCTCAGAGCCTGTGCTGGGCTGCACCCTTGTCTCTCCCCACCTTCCCTGTCAGGGCTGAGCTCTCCCACTGCCCACCTCTGCCAGGGCAGCAGGACCTGGGAATTGCTCACTGTCACCCAGAAAGGCCCAATATAGGGCTGATCCAGGCTCACCACAGCCCCCCCACCACTGTTGTGGACCCTGTAGCCTCACAGCGGTGCCACGAGGAACCGAATTCATTGAGCGTGGCATTTCCTGCAGCGTGAGGTGGTGTGGGAGCAGGTCTGCTCTGCTGGGGACTCTGCTGGAGATCAGTCCCCTGTGGAGTCCTGCGCCGTGGGGAGCAGGGCTGTATGGATCCGTGGGTGGGAAGCAGAGAGCTGTGGGACAGCCCAGCCTTTAGGGAGGGGGTTTTCTCAGCGAATCCATCTCCATAGTTGCTCCACACTCTTGTGCTCAGCGCTGGGTGTCTCCCAGTAAGCTGTGGGGCAGCATCCAGAGCTGGTGGGTGCATTGCCAGGTCCTGGGGAATGGGAAGGGCTGCTCTGGGGTCTTGCAGAGTGACCCTATGAGCCTGGGGGTCTGTGTTTGCCTTTCCTTGTCACGTGAGAGTCAAGCAGGATAACCCATGCCCTACCATCCCTCCCTTCCTCATCTCACCCCCGCACCCCAGTTCTCCTGTATCCCTTCCTTGCCTTTGGTAATTTCCCTGAAGAGCTGTGGACCCTGCTGTCCCGTGTTGTACCGGTGGGACAGTTCCCTGAGCAGCTGAACATGTGCTGGCAAACTTGATGCCACCAGTAGTCCTGGGGACTACTTAAAATCATAGAATCATAGGATGGTTTGGGTTGGAAGGGACCTTAAAACCCATCCAGTCCCACCTCCTGCCCTGGGCAGGGACACCTCCCACCAGCCCAGGTTGCTCCAAGCCCCCTCCAACCTGGCCTTGAACCCCTCCAGGGATGGGGCAGCCACAGCTTCTCTGGGCAACCTGGGCCAGGCTCTCACCACCCTCATTGTAAAACTTTTCTTCCTTATGTCTAGTCTGAATCTTCCCTCTTCTAGTTTAAAGCCATCAACTCTCACCCTATTGCAACAGGCCCTGATAAAAAGTCCCTCCCCAGCTTTTCTGGAGCCCCTTTAGGGACTGGAAGGGGCTCTGAGGTCTCCCCGGAGCCTTCTCTTCTCCAGACTGAACCCCCCAACTCCCTCAGCCCCCGCTCCCAGCAGAGGGGCTCCAGCCCTCCCAGCATCTCCGTGGCCTCCTCTGGCCCCGCTCCAACAGCTCCATGTCCTTCCTGCGCTGAGGACTCCAGAGCTGGCCGTGGTGCCCCAGGTGTCCCTGCAGGGCTGAGGGGTACGTACAGCCTGGCACACGGCGGGGCAGAGGAAATGTGTTGGCGTTTCCCTCCCGTTCCCGGTGGCCGAGCAGGGTGTTGGGGGGTGGGTGCGGGCTGGGTGTGGGGTGTGTGGGGAGCGCAGGGCAGGGCCGTGGCGTGGGGCTGGGGCCTGTTTGCTCCGGCAGGTGCGGTCCCCGTTCAAATCCAGTGGGAGCCAATGGGAGCCGCCCCGTTCAAACGCGCGGCGGTTGGACGCGCGTCCCATGGAAACCCGGCTGCCTGTCACTCCCGGCTGAAACGGCTGCTTGGCTTTCCCAGGCTGGGCAGGGAGGGCTCTAATTACTGGCTAATTAGAGGTGTCCAGCCATGGAGCCTGGCAACGTCCACAGGGTCTCACTCTGCACCCGACGGGCTGACCCCCTGGGAGCTTCTTTCTGCCTCGCCACGTTTGGTAAGCGATGAGCCCGGGGAGCAGGGGGTGCCCGGGGGACGTGGCTGTGGCCCTGGCTGGTGTGGCACGGGGACCTGCAGCGTGTCCTGGCCAAAGCCTGGTGTGGCAGGAACAGGCTGGAGACCTGCTCCCTGAAGGCACTAACGCTGAGCGGCAGCCCGCTCGCTTCTGCCTCGCTGAGCCGGAATAATATGTGACTCCATCGGGCTGGTGAAGTGGGGAGTGCCCTGAAACCAAGCTGCAGCTGCTGGGCTGTGCTGCAGCAGCCGGCCAGATGCCCAATCCCCTGGTCATTTTGCCCCCTGGATGGGTACGAGCTGGGGTTACCGTGTAGAGCTGTGGCCCCCGTTAGGGCAGAGCCCCAGTTTCCTTCTTTGCTCCTTGTGGGTCTTTCTGTGGCTGCCTCAGTTTTGCTGCAAGGGCTTGAAGAAGCCCATGGGCTGTGGTGGCTTTTTTCTGTGGGCTGGAGCTGGCCCAGCGATGGCTGGGCTATGAGCCCTCTATTCCTACCCTGCGAGCAGGTGAATTTGGCAGGAAATGTCATGGCCATTGCTTGTGGTGTGTGATGCCTTGTCACGGGCATCTTCCCTTACACAGAGGGAAGCTGGGTGCCCTTCCCAGGTGCAACTTTTAAGCAATTTTCTTTCAAAGCTTCTTTGGAGTCCTCAGCACAGGAAGGACATGGAGCTGTTGGAGCAGGGCCAGAGGGGGCCACAGAGATGCTGGGAGGGCTGGAGCCCCTCTGCTGTGGGGACAGGCTGAGAGAGTTGGAGGGTTCAGCCTGGAGAAGAGAAGGCTCTGGGGAGACCTTAGAGCCCCTTCCAGTCCCTAAAGGGGCTCCAGGAGAGATGGGGAGGGACTCTGGATCAGGGAGGGGAGTAATAGGTGGAAGGGGAAGGGTTTGACACTGAAAGAGGGGAGATGGAGATGATATCTCAGGAAGAAATTTTTCCCTCTGAAGGTGGTGAGAGCCTGGCCCAGGTTGCCCAGAGAAGTTGTGGCTGCCCCATCCCTGGAGGGGTTCAAGGCCATGTTAGACAGGGCTTTGGGCAACCTGGTCTGGTGGGAGGTGTCCCTGCCCAGGGCAGGGGGTGGCACTGGGTGGTATTTAAGGTCCTTTTCAGCCCAAACTGTTCTATGATTCTATGATTCCCCTTGTTTTGGTGAGCAGGGCAGGCAGTGGTGCAACGTGTTGTTAAAGAGGCTGCAGGGAAAGAGAAAGGACATGAATGGAGCAGGGTGTCCCTTTCCTGGGCAGCCAGGTGTGCTGCTTCTTCACCTTTTTGCCGTGTAAGCCAAACTGCTCAGAACAGTCTGGAAGCTGAAATCCTCCTGTCTTTGTCTGTAGGACGTTTGCGTGCTAAATATTGTGAGTTCTGTTGTGCCTCTTGGCTCTGTAACCAGGTGTGGGCCAAGCATCATCTCTGCAGCTGCAGTTCCCCTCACGGGCTGAGCACTGTGGGCGAGACGTGGTGTTGTGTGCTCTGAGCAGGAGAGCCGTGGCAAGACAGGACACTGTTATCTCCATCTGGGTGACCCAGGAGATGATCTTCAAAAAGGGTGGTGTTGTGGCCTGAGGTTGAAGGTGGTGGTCTTGGGGTGCTCTGCCTTGTGCCCATGGGGGACCTCCTGCCCAGGCAGGTAACAGTTCCCCCTGCCCTGTGTGCACCGATGGGTCTCGGTTGTCCCAGCCAGGGCCAAAACCTGCATTTTTCCTACAAGAAACTAGAAAAGTGTTTAAGGAGCTGAAACCCAAATTTTCCGTTTGTCACAGATCATCAGTAAGGAACAGATTTTCCTGCCTCCTAGGTCTGTTCCCAAAGGGACACCATTCTCGTGTCCCCTCCCTTAGCCTGGCAAACTTCTCTCATGGGTGAGAACCTGTTTGATTACCAGCCTGTGCTTGTTCATACCTGGTTTTTCCCTGTTCTCCTTGTGCCAGCTTTGTTCATCAGCTCGAATCGCCTCTCCTGGCCCCATGGGGTGGAGATGGATGGGCCCTGGGCACCCTCCCCACTGCAGTCCTGCTCTCTGGGATGTGGTGTGCACCCAGGAGTTGTGTGTGGGTCCTGTGTGAGACGAGCTGTCTGCTCTTTCCTCTCCCCCTGGCCTTTCTCTGCATCGATTTTCATTTATATCAATGCAGGGGACCTGGACAAGCTGTGTCAGGGCTGCTCTGCTGAAGCTGTTTCCCTCAGTTCACGTTACGGACGTATCAAAAGAGATAAAATCAGGGGACGGTGTTTCTCTGACCCTCCGCTCTTGGAGCGAGGTGGAAATGCAGCCCAAGAACTTGCCTTGGTAGGAGTTGTGTTTCTGCCTGCCCAGGTCTGGAGGAAGGTAACTGCTCTGTGCATCTGAGGAAATGCTGCTGCTGAGCCCGTCTGTCCAAGTGTGGACACTGGTGCAGCAAATCCCTTCTGCCAGTTCATAGAATCATAGAATTGCCCAGGCTGGAAGGGACCTCCAAAGGCCATCTAGTCCGACCCCCCCGCAGTCAGCAGGGACACCCCCAACTAGACCAGGTTGCCCAGGGCCTCGTCGAGCCTCTCCTTGAATATCTCCAGGGATGGGGCCTCAACCACCTCCCTGGGCAGCCTGTTCCAGTGCTCCACCACCCTCACAGTGAAGAACCCCCTCCTCATCTCCAATCTAAATCTGTTCCCCTCCAGCTTGAAGCCATTGCCCCTCGTCCTGTCACTACAGGCCTTTCTAAACAGGCTCTCCCCAGCCTTCCTGTAGCCCCCCTTCAGGTACTGGAAGGCTGCTATTAGGTCTCCCCGGAGCCTCCTCTTCTCCAGGCTGAACAACCCCAGCTCCCTCAGCCTGTCCTCGTAGCAGAGGTGCTCCATCCCCCTGATCATCCTCGTGGCCCTCCTCTGGACCCTCTCCATCAGGTCCATGTCCTTCTTATATTGAGGGCTCCAGACCTGCACACAATACTCCAGGTGAGGTCTCACCAGAGCAGATTGAAGTGGCAGAATCACCTCTCTGGACCTGCTGGCAACGCATCTTTTGATGCAGCCCAGGATGGGATTGTCCTTCTGGGCTGCAGCTGCCCACTGCCTGCTCATGTCCAGCTTCTCATCCACCAGCACCCCCAAGTCCCTTTCCTCAGGGCTGCTTTCCAATCCCTCACCCCCTAGTTTGTATTGATGGTGAGGATTGTTCTGGCCCAGGTGCAGAACCTTGCATTTGCTCTTGTTGAACCTCATGAGGTTCACCTGGGCCCACCTCTCCAGCCTGTCCAGGTCCTTTTGGATGACATCCCGTCCCTCTGGTGTATCGACAACACCACACAGCTTGGTGTCGTCTGCAAACTTGCTGATGGTGCCTTTAATCTCCCTGTCTATATCATTGATAAAAATGTTAAACAGCACCGGCCCCAGCACGGACCCTTGAGGAACACCACTTGTGACTGGTTTCCATCTGGACTTTGAGCCATTGAGTACCACCCTCTGGATGCGACCATCCAGCCAGTTCCTTATCCACTGAACAGTCCACCCATCAAATCCAGCTCAGGCTGGATCAACTCTTCCCAGCAGCAGCTTCCCTCTCTGGTCCCGGCCCCACACAGGCACTGGAATTGCTACAGGGCCAACCATGCTTCCAGCATGAGCTGACTGGGACCCCTCTGGGGTCAGACGGGCTGGATGGGGCAAGCTGGGGTGTGCGATTTGTCCCTTCGTGTGCTTTGGAGACACCTGAGACCAAATGCATCGAGAGAGAAGTGTCATCTGTTCCTCATGGGCTGGAGAGGACCTTTCTCTCCAGTACTCCCAAACGCTTTCTACTGGGGGACAATTTGTGGCACTTCTGCCTTTTTCAGAACTGCCCATTTTCTCCCTGTTCTGCTCTCTTTGGTGCTGGTGTAGCCTCCGACACGGACACCACGGGCACCGTCCCTGCACCAGTGGTGGTACCACACTTTGTGCACGAGGCCGTGGTCCTGCTGACCCCATCCCTCTTTGTGCCTTGTCCCCGTGTGCTGCCCCAGGAGCTGAGCCATCCCCAGGCCGGGGCTGGACATAGAGCTTCCTCCCCCCGAATTACCCAGCACAAAAGCTTCCTTTCTCCTCCCCGGGGCCCATTCATTACTGGGCTGACTCCTCGTCATGCTTGGTTAGACCGGGGCATTCTGCTGTCGTGTTGTAACGGTTGTTACATGCTAATAGTGGGGCAGGGAGAGGGTTCCCACAGCACCCGAGGTCTGCAGAGAGCAGAGGGTTAACATCTCGGCCCAAGAGGCTGGGGAGGCACAGATGAAGCCAGGGGACAATATTCTCACTGTTGTAAATCAGTTTGGCTTCAATAGAGCTGGCCCGATTTACCCCCCCTGGCTCTTGCCTTGGCTTTCTCACCCTGCTCTCACGTGCACAGAAATACACGCACGTAAAGACACACGTTTCCACGTGTGCACACAACGTGCTCTCAAACATGGACACAAGTGTGAGCTGGAGAGAGATTTAAAAGTTTTCTTTCAGTACTTTTTTGAGTGAAAAATGAGATACGAGGTCTCAGAATTGTTTCAGGGTAAACAGCCCCATACGGTATCTCCACCCCAGCAAAACTAAGCCCCCGGGTGCCTCTTCTGCAAAATGAAATGTTGATTTTTAATCTGAAAGTTGCTTATATGTTGGTGAATGATTTTTACAAGTTTTGGGTTTTTTTGTTGTGTTTTGTAAGGTGGAAAACAAGTGAAAATCATAGTATCATAGAATGGTTTGGGTTGGAAGAGACCTTAAAGCCCACCCAGTGCCACCCCCTGCCCTGGGCAGGGACACCTCCCACCAGACCAGGTTGCTCCAAGCCCCCTCCAACCTGGCCTTGAACCCCTCCAGGGATGGGGCAGCCACAGCTTCTCTGGGCAACCTGGGCCAGGCTCTCACCACCCTCAGAGGGAAAAATTCCTTCCCCACATCTCAGCTCCATCTCCCCTCTTTCAGTGTCAAACCCTTCCCCCTCCTCCCATGGCTCCCCTCCCTGACCCAGAGTCCCTCCCCATCTGTCCTGGAGCCCCCTGAGGGACTGGAAGGGGCTCTAAGGTCTCCCTGGAGCCTTCTCTTCTCCAGGCTGAACCCCCCCCAACTCTCTCAGCCTGTTTTCATAGGAGGAGATATTTTGCTTTGGACTCAATTAAATGTTATGCTAATGATCCTTTCAGTCTTTTGATTCTTAAGGAGCATTGGGAAGTGTTTAGTTTCGGGTTGGTCCAGAGCAGTTACACAGATTTCAGACCTTGCATCACACCCTGTCCGTGCTGGCAGGCACAGCTCCCTGGGAGCCCCCCTGGGCAGAGGGGCAGAGCTCTCCCTGCCCGAGCGGGGCCAGTGAGCCAGGGGCTGGCAGCCCCCCGTGACTTCAACAAGAGCAAATGCAAGGTTCTGCACCTGGGCCGGAACAGTCCTCACCACCAATACAAACTAGGGGGTGAGGGATTGGAAAGCAGCCCTGAGGAAAGGGACTTGGGGGTGCTGGTGGATGAGAAGCTGGACATGAGCAGGCAGTGGGCAGCTGCAGCCCAGAAGGCCAATCCCATCCTGGGCTGCATCAAAAGAAGCGTTGCCAGCAGGTCCAGAGAGGGGATTCTGCCACTTTGCTCTGGTGAGACCTCACCTGGAGTATTGTGTGCAGGTCTGGAGCCCTCAATATAAGAAGGACATGGACCTGATGGAGAGGGTCCAGAGGAGGGCCACGAGGATGATCAGGGGGATGGAGCACCTCTGCTACGAGGACAGGCTGAGGGAGCTGGGGTTGTTCAGCCTGGAGAAGAGGAGGCTCCGGGGAGACCTAATAGCGGCCTTCCAGTACCTGAAGGGAGCCTACAGGAAGGCTGGGGAGAGCCTGTTTAGAAAGGCCTGCAGTGACAGGACGAGGGGCAATGGCTTCAAGCTGGAGGGGAACAGATTTAGACTGGAGATGAGGAGAGGGTTCTTCACTGTGAGGGTGGTGGAGCACTGGAACAGGTTGCCCAGGGAGGTGGTTGAGGCCCCTTCCCTGGAGATATTCAAGGAGAGGCTCGACGAGGCCCTGGGCAACCTGGTCTAGTTGGGGGTGTCCCTGCTGACTGCGGGGGGGTCGGACTAGATGGCCTTTGGAGGTCCCTTCTGGCCTGGACAATTCTATGACTCTATGACCCCAGCACCGCTTCACCCACACCCTGGCAAACACCAGGCTGAGCCCTTGTGCCCGTCTGAGGTTTGTGGAGAGATTTTAGGGCTGATGCAGAAGTTGAAAGCGCGTGTGTGACTGTCATTAAGCTGCAGGGTAGACCTGCCACCCGTGCCCTCACTCAGTAGGGGTTTACAGGGGTGGCTCTCCCAGCACTGGCATCTCCTGGTCTGTCACCACCTGGGTTTTCAGTGCTGGGAAGCGGTTCCTGGCAGACAGGCCCAGGAGCGCTGACAATCACAGGTTGCACCTCCAGACAAGAGGTGGGAGCTCAGGGATCCGACACCAGCACTTCCAAAGGTGGTGGGAACTGCAGGTTGGATTTGGAGCTGTGTAAGAGCTGGATTTTATTCTCAGCTCTGCTGAAGGGCCCTCACCCATGTGCAGAGCAGGCTGGGAGCAGGGGGTTCTTCCACAGTTGTGGACACTGTGTTTTCAGGGGGTGACACTGCCTGTCGTCAGCTAGAGACGTATTTGGGATTCTCCTCCCTTCCTTCTTTCTTTACAAATATCCCTCCCATCTTGTCCTTGTAGTTCTGCAGGGGGGATTCTGGATTCAGAGACCTGCCTGAGTGCTCCTGCCTTTTGTTTCAGGTGACCCTGCCCCAAGTAGCTGAGCTCACAGTACGATACGATTCTGTAGCCAGGCAGCCAAGCTCCTGAGCACAGAGGCTGGATCTGCCCACGGAGCCCACACTGAGAGCAATTCCCAGGAGGATGCTCGGGCTGAGCCGAGTTACGCTGGTCTGCTCCCTATGGAGCCCTGCTCTGATCCTTCCCTGGCTCCATCCCTCCCATCTCCTCTCTCTGCTCCGTGTCCTCCCTTCCTCTCTCCCCTTAGGTGGCTAAAAAGGCACTGGGAAAGTGCAAGGTCCTGCACTTGGGCCACAACAACCCCCTGCAGCGCTACAGGCTGGGGGAAGTGTGGCTGGAGCTGCCTGGAAGAAAGAGACCTGGGGGTTCTAGTTGACAAACGGCTGAACATGAGCCGGCCGTGTGCCCAGGGGGGCAAGAAAGCCAATGGCATCCTGGCTTGTATCAAAAATAGTGTGACCAGCAGAAGTAGGGAGGTGATTGTGCCCCTGTACTCAGCACTGGTGAGGCCACACCTCGAGTGTTGTGTCCAGTTTTGGGCACCTCAATCCAAGAGAGATCTCGAGGTGCTGGAGCGAGTGCAGAGGAGGGCAACGAAACTAGTGAAGGGCCTGGAAGACAAATCATATGAAGAGCGGCTGAAGGAGCTGGGGCTGTTTAGTGTGAGGAAGAGGAGGCTGAGGGGAGACCTCATCACTCTCTACAACTACTTGAAAGGACACTGTAGAGAGGTTGGTGCTGGTCTCTTCTCACAGGTAATTAGTGACAGAACGAGAGGGAACGGCTTCAAGCTCCAACAGGGGAGGTTTAGATTGAACATTAGGAAGGAATTTTTCACCGAAAGAGTGGTCGGGCATTGGAACAGGCTGCCCAGGGAGGGGGTGGAGTCACCGTCCCTGGCTGTGTTTAAGGGCCGTTTAGATGCAGTGCTGAGGGACATGGTGTAGGGGAGGACTTTGTAGAGTAGGGGAGATGGTTGGACTCGATGATCCCAAGGGTCTCTTCCAACCTAGACCATTCTATGATTCTGTGATGGATAGAGATGTTGTCCCTTGGGCCACCGTTTTGTACAGATGGGCTCTGCAGCACCCACCCACCAGGAGCTGCCCAGTCCCACGGTGAGCTCTTGCTGCCGTGCTCTGCCAGTCCACGTGGGGAGAAATCTCCTCCTTAAGGGCTGCCTGTGGAGTGGGTCAGGTCCTGGGCACTCCTTTAACAAATCAGATCAATCTTCTGCTCCAAGAAAGAGCCTGTCATTTACCCCAGGCTCTGGACCTTGGCACATTGATCTCTCTTCTGTGTTATTCTTTGCCCCGTTGAGGGGCAGAAGTGGATGTCCATGTGCTCTTAGTAAGATCTGCTCTTTTGGGCTGTCAGTGACTGTTGGAGCCATCCTGCCTTTGACACTGCTTCCCACTCTGTTCACCATGATGATGGGCAGGAGGTCCCCTGCGAGGCCTGGCAGTGGGCATCTGGGCATCCCAGGCAGGTCCTGCCTCCTGGCTTGGGGCATTGCTGTGGGTAAATGAGTGCACTGGGGGCAAGGGGGATGTCCATCCAGACCTGCTCCAAAGTCATATAGCTCCTCAAGGCTCTCCTCTACCACCACCTCCTCCATGAGAAGCTCTCGGTGCCGTTGTGCAGGGAGCCAGGTGCTGTGTCACTGGGAGCCAGGGGGTCCTTCTTGGTGCCAGCCCCCCCAGGCTCTGTGGCAGAGGGATTGCAGGGTGGTGGAGCGTTGCTCTTCCATGGGAGTTGGCTGCTCCTGGCCTCGTTGGCCACCTGACAATTATTCAGTGTCAAAACACATGACGGAAAGCATTCTTGTTTAATCCGAGATGAAAGCAAGTATTGACTCCTGGGTTTAGGAGATGACCCATCTGCTCACCAGCCCGTACTGTCTGGGATGCCCAGGAAATGCAGGAGGCTGCAACGGGGGAGCTCTTGCCGTGCTTTGGGTCCTGGTGGCTGCGTTTGTGCTGCTTCAGCCCTTGTCCCTGAGTCTCCTCCGCTCGATAGCGCCAGCGATAACGAGCTGTTGCTGGATGTGATGATGAAAGGATTTTTAAGGTTTCCCCATTTCCCCCAAACCACCCTGGGCAGCTGAGGCGTGCGCAGAAGGGCAAGCAGGGAGGAGGGGTGCTGGAGCATGGTCTCCCAGCAGCCATGGACAAAGCCAGGTTAGTGCCATGGCCTTGGCTGACCCTGCGCCGGCCTGTTCCTGCCACCAAAGGCACCGCGTGTCCTTGGCCTTCATCCAGGCCGGCTGCAGCTCGGCCCGCTGTCACCTTCTGCAGGGGGGACAGCCCCTCGCCCCCACAGAAGCTGAGGGGAGAGGCAAAGGGGAAGTTGAATCTGGGCTGGGGGGAGGATTTGAGCACGTTAAACGAGGGCTAATTCATCCCGCAGCGATTGTTTCATCTTGGTGCTCCTGAATCCCCTCCACCACGGGCTCGTGCTTCTCCCACCAGCATTTACTGTGTGCTGAGAGAACAGTAGTTGGGGTTTTTTGGAATGTTTTTACATCTGGAGCTGTAAGACTTTCTCAGTAGCAGAAGGTGTTTCCTCCCACCTCTTCCCCCTTGGCTCCCTGAGCGAGGGGTGCTCAGGGCTGGGGAAGCAGGATGGGTTTGGCACCGGGCAGACCTCGGGGTCCCTGGGGGGGTGTGCGAGCCCTGCCTCCTTCACCCTCCCTCCTCTCCTTTCCTCTAGGCCAGCTGAAGCTCTCCATCGAGGTGCAGGGCCGGATCCTCGTGCTGCACGGTGAGTATCTCCCTCGTAACGCCGAGGTGGCCCTGGAGCCGTGGTGGGCTAGTGATGGGGATGGTGCTTCCATGGCCTTTCTTCAGGCTTTTTGGTCAAACTCTGCAGTAGAACAGCATGACTGGGGGGGTCTTTGATATAGAGGCCAACCCAAAATTTCTGGAGACCTTAATTTCTGGGTGAACTCAGTGTGTTTTGCATCCACCTGTATAAAGTTTTCTTTCTTTAACTCCATATGAAGCAAAAAAGGGTAAATATAATTTGGAAAGGAAGATCTGAAATGCTTTGTCTCCACTTAAACACCTTCCACATTGGCCAAAACCGTTTGCCAGGATTTCCAAGTTGTTCTCTTACCTCTAAATGCTACATTTTTTTAACACCAGCAACGTTTTTTCAATGAAAGTATTTGACCTGGTCCAGGCTGAGGTTGCTGTTTCTCAAGCCATGGCATGTCCCACTGGGACAAGAGATGCTTTTCTTTCTCTGGGGACTCAGGCCTGGCCACCGCTGCTGGGGCTGGTGCAGGAGAGTGATGCAGCACCTGGGACACCAGCTTCAATGGTGTTCATTAGAAAGGGCAATGGGAGTGTCAGAGTGTCTTTTCTGTAGGAAAACCCTGTCTGGAGACCCTTGGAGGGACTCTTAGGATTGTTCCTGCAGTGAAGGATGTGTCTCCTGGTCTCCTGGCACAGAGCTCTTTCTATCAGGGGCTCGTTAGAACTTCATGATTAGTAAATGGTTAAAGAATCAAAGAAAAAGCCAAGGATTTGAGATGGTCAGAGTAAAAATCCCCTCCCTGTGAACAGAGTGGGCTCACTGCACCCTGGATTTGGGCTCTGTGGGGTGAAAGGGGGAAGCAGGGCCCTGGGACTCCCAGTCCCGCGGGGGTGGCCGTGCTTTGTGGGGTGAGGGCACCCCCATCCCAGAGACCTTCCTGGCAGGGCAGGAGGGGATGGAAAAGGCTTTCTCCTGAGCAACATCCCACCTTCCAGCCCAGCCTCCCTCTGCCTGGATGTGCTGGGGTGGGAGCAGAGGGGGTGGCGTGAGGCTGTAGGAACTGGCTGAGCCCCTCACAGCCCTGTCCTTCTCCCCTGGGCAGCCATGAGAGCTCGCTGCCCTTTTCCGGCTGCGCAGACAAGCTTTGTAAAGAAACAACAGCAGGAAAATGTCTTTTTTTCTTCTTCTTTATTTTTTTTTTTTCCTCTCGCTCCAAGCTGTGTGTGGTTATGAGGGTCAGGCACAGGCTTTGCCCCAGATCCCTCCATCCGGGTGTGAGTCACTGTCCTGTTCTGATGCTGTCTCCCAAAGAGGGTCTGGGGAGAGGGAGATGGTCTAGAAAAGAAGCAGAGGAGGCTGAAGGTCTGGGACCTGATGTTCCACTGCACGTGCCGGGTGCTCAGGGTGCTTGGTGTGGGCAGGAGGAGGCTGGGTGACGTAGGGTGATCCATCTTACTCTTTCATTCTCCACCCCAGTGCCTTTAAACCCAAAGCAGGTCTGGCCAAAGGAGGACTCTCTTGGTGCAGCCTGTCCCGGAGGAGCTTCGTGAAGCACCAGAGGGTCTTGCAGAATCCCTTTCCCCTTGTGTGCTGGGGTTTCTGTGGGGCTGACCGTGTTTATTAGGAGCACTTAGGTGTTTCTGACCGAGGCAAAGCCGCTGCTGCCTTGCCGGGTGCGTGAGGAGGGAGCTCAGCCTGGGTCCGACAGCCCCTCCTGGCCTCTCCAGCCTCTGCAGCACATCTCTGGCCTCCGGCCCCACGCGGGGAAGCACAGGGTTCCCAGCTGTCAGCAGCAGCCCCATGTGGGTCCCCACTGGCGGGGCTGCCGTCAGGATGCGGCCGTTGATATTTAACTTGATGATACATTTGGCTGCGGGGCCGGGAGCCCAGAGCTGGGTGAAGTCAGGCAAAGAAAATGCAATTTGCCAGCCGGATGCTGGACTGCATCTGCCGCCAACCTCACCCACGGATGCTGGTATTTATAGCATAGGTGTGTTAAAGGAAAAAAATGCAATAAACCCCTTCACCTGGTGCCCAGTGAGAGCAGGTGCTGGGGAGCAGCAGGTCCTGCTGGGGTCAGAGACGGGCTCAGCCCCACAGGGAGGGAGCACCCCATGGAGCAGAGCGCTGTGGCGTAGGAAGATGCCCTCCCTGCTGCTTTGGAGCTTGACCGATTCCTTTCCTTTCCAGTCATGGAAGCAAAAGGGCTGATGGGAAAGGAGAGCCGGACGTGCGACTCCTACGTGAAGGTGGGTTCTCCTGGGGCTCTGCTCGGGGAACTTGGGGCTTTCTTGGGGTTTTGGGGTTGGCTCGTCTAAGCATGCTCTGGGCTGCCTGTCCCTCCCCTGTCCTCCCCTGGCTGTGCATAGGATGCAGGGAGGTGGCTGGTCTCTTGCTCAGTGCTGGAGGGCTCTCTGGTTTTGTTGGCACGGTGTCTGCATGGAGCCAGGAAAGCAGAGGACAGGATGCTGCTAAGGGCTGTGTCAACCATTCATTGCAAGAGCATCCCACTGGGTACCTGAGGGCTGGTGGGGATGAGTGTTTGGCCAGCACAGTGTGGCTCCAGGTTCTCCTGGTCCCACCACGGTGTGCACAGTGCAGGAGGCATCTCCCCAACAAGGAGGCTACAAGTCAGAGTTGGGCCAGCAACATTTATATATATTAGCCCTTGATTTTTCTGCTGTTTTCCTTCCCTCCCTTGTCTCGAGGAGTTTTGTGAAGGAATTACTTGACACAAATAGGGTAAAGTGATCTAAACCAGCCGTTAACACAGGCTTGGCTGGATCTTGGGGGCTTAGCCACCC
>NW_015090961.1:138818-189449 GCF_001431845.1 Calidris pugnax | reverse complement strand
CCCCATCCCTGGATGTGTTTAAGGGCCGTTTAGATGGGGTACTGAGGGACATGGTGTAGGGGAGGACTTTGTAGAGTAGGGTAGATGGTTGGACTCGATGATCCAAAGGGTCTCTTCCAACCTAGACCATTCTATGATTCTATGATGGGTAGAGATGTTGTCCCTTGGGCCACCGTTTTGTACAGATGGGCTCTGCAGCACCCACCCACCAGGAGCTGCCCAGTCCCACGGTGAGCTCTTGCTGCCATGCTCTGCCAGTCCACGTGGGGAGAAGTCTCCTCCTTCAGGGCTGCCTGTGGAGTGGGTCAGGTCCTGGGCACTCCTTTAACAAATCAGATCAATCTTCTGCTCCAAGAAAGAGCCTGTCATTTACCCCAGGCTCTGGACCTTGGCACGTTGATCTCTCTTCTGTGTTATTCTTTGCCCCGTTGAGGGGCAGAAGTGGATGTCCATGTGCTCTTAGTAAGATCTGCTCTTTTGGGCTGTCAGTGACTGTTGGAGCCATCCTGCCTTTGACACTGCTTCCCACTCTGTTCACCATGATGATGGGCAGGAGGTCCCCTGCGAGGCCTGGCAGTGGGCATCTGGGCATCCCAGGCAGGTCCTGCCTCCTGGCTTGGGGCATTGCTGTGGGTAAATGAGTGCACTAGGGGCAAGGGGGATGTCCATCCAGACCTGCTCCAAAGTCATATAGCTCCTCAAGGCTCTCCTCTACCACCACCTCCTCCATGAGAAGCTCTCGGTGCCGTTGTGCAGGGAGCCAGGTGCTGTGTCACTGGGAGCCAGGGGGTCCTTCTTGGTGCCAGCCCCCCCAGGCTCTGTGGCAGAGGGATTGCAGGGTGGTGGAGCGTTGCTCTTCCATGGGAGTTGGCTGCTCCTGGCCTCGTTGGCCACCTGACAATTATTCAGTGTCAAAACACATGACGGAAAGCATTCTTGTTTAATCCGAGATGAAAGCAAGTATTGACTCCTGGGTTTAGGAGATGACCCATCTGCTCACCAGCCCGTACTGTCTGGGATGCCCAGGAAATGCAGGAGGCTGCAACGGGGGAGCTCTTGCCGTGCTTTGGGTCCTGGTGGCTGCGTTTGTGCTGCTTCAGCCCTTGTCCCTGAGTCTCCTCCGCTCGATAGCGCCAGCGATAACGAGCTGTTGCTGGATGTGATGATGAAAGGATTTTTAAGGTTTCCCCATTTCCCCCAAACCACCCTGGGCAGCTGAGGCGTGCGCAGAAGGGCAAGCAGGGAGGAGGGGTGCTGGAGCATGGTCTCCCAGCAGCCATGGACAAAGCCAGGTTAGTGCCATGGCCTTGGCTGACCCTGCGCCGGCCTGTTCCTACCACCAAAGGCACCGCGTGTCCTTGGCCTTCATCCAGGCCGGCTGCAGCTCGGCCCGCTGTCACCTTCTGCAGGGGGGACAGCCCCTCGCCCCCACAGAAGCTGAGGGGAGAGGCAAAGGGGAAGTTGAATCTGGGCTGGGGGGAGGATTTGAGCACGTTAAACGAGGGCTAATTCATCCCGCAGCGATTGTTTCATCTTGGTGCTCCTGAATCCCCTCCACCACGGGCTCGTGCTTCTCCCACCAGCATTTACTGTGTGCTGAGAGAACAGTAGTTGGGGTTTTTTGGAATGTTTTTACATCTGGAGCTGTAAGACTTTCTCAGTAGCAGAAGGTGTTTCCTCCCACCTCTTCCCCCTTGGCTCCCTGAGCGAGGGGTGCTCAGGGCTGGGGAAGCAGGATGGGTTTGGCACCGGGCAGACCTCGGGGTCCCTGGGGGGGTGTGCGAGCCCTGCCTCCTTCACCCTCCCTCCTCTCCTTTCCTCTAGGCCAGCTGAAGCTCTCCATCGAGGTGCAGGGCCGGATCCTCGTGCTGCACGGTGAGTATCTCCCTCGTAACGCCGAGGTGGCCCTGGAGCCGTGGTGGGCTAGTGATGGGGATGGTGCTTCCATGGCCTTTCTTCAGGCTTTTTGGTCAAACTCTGCAGTAGAACAGCATGACTGGGGGGGTCTTTGATATAGAGGCCAACCCAAAATTTCTGGAGACCTTAATTTCTGGGTGAACTCAGTGTGTTTTGCATCCACCTGTATAAAGTTTTCTTTCTTTAACTCCATATGAAGCAAAAAAGGGTAAATATAATTTGGAAAGGAAGATCTGAAATGCTTTGTCTCCACTTAAACACCTTCCACATTGGCCAAAACCGTTTGCCAGGATTTCCAAGTTGTTCTCTTACCTCTAAATGCTACACTTTTTTAACACCAGCAACGTTTTTTCAATGAAAGTATTTGACCTGGTCCAGGCTGAGGTTGCTGTTTCTCAAGCCATGGCATGTCCCACTGGGACAAGAGATGCTTTTCTTTCTCTGGGGACTCAGGCCTGGCCACCGCTGCTGGGGCTGGTGCAGGAGAGTGATGCAGCACCTGGGACACCAGCTTCAATGGTGTTCATTAGAAAGGGCAATGGGAGTGTCAGAGTGTCTTTTCTGTAGGAAAACCCTGTCTGGAGACCCTTGGAGGGACTCTTAGGATTGTTCCTGCAGTGAAGGATGTGTCTCCTGGTCTCCTGGCACAGAGCTCTTTCTATCAGGGGCTCGTTAGAACTTCATGATTAGTAAATGGTTAAAGAATCAAAGAAAAAGCCAAGGATTTGAGATGGTCAGAGTAAAAATCCCCTCCCTGTGAACAGAGTGGGCTCACTGCACCCTGGATTTGGGCTCTGTGGGGTGAAAGGGGGAAGCAGGGCCCTGGGACTCCCAGTCCCGCGGGGGTGGCCATGCTTTGTGGGGTGAGGGCACCCCCATCCCAGAGACCTTCCTGGCAGGGCAGGAGGGGATGGAAAAGGCTTTCTCCTGAGCAACATCCCACCTTCCAGCCCAGCCTCCCTCTGCCTGGATGTGCTGGGGTGGGAGCAGAGGGGGTGGCGTGAGGCTGTAGGAACTGGCTGAGCCCCTCACAGCCCTGTCCTTCTCCCCTGGGCAGCCATGAGAGCTCGCTGCCCTTTTCCGGCTGCGCAGACAAGCTTTGTAAAGAAACAACAGCAGGAAAATGTCTTTTTTTCTCTTCTTTATTTTTTTTTTTTTCCTCTTGCTCCAAGCTGTGTGTGGTTATGAGGGTCAGGCACAGGCTTTGCCCCAGATCCCTCCATCCGGGTGTGATTTTTTTTCCTCTTGCTCCAAGCTGTGTGTGGTTATGAGGGTCAGGCACAGGCTTTGCCCCAGATCTCTCCATCCGGGTGCGAGTCACTGTCCTGTTCTGATGCTGTCTCCAAAAGAGGCTCTGGGAAGAGGGAAATGGTGTAGAAAAGAAGCAGAGGAGGCTGAAGGTCTGGGACCTGATGTTCCACTGCACGTGCCGGGTGCTCAGGGTGCTTGGTGTGGGCAGGAGGAGGCTGGGTGACGTAGGGTGATCCATCTTCCTCTTTCATTCTCCACCCCAATGCCTTTAAACCCAAAGCAGGTCTGGCCAAAGGAGGACTCTCTTGGTGCAGCCTGTCCCGGAGGAGCTTCGTGAAGCACCAGAGGGTCTTGCAGAATCCCTTTCCCCTTGTGTGCTGGGGTTTCTGTGGGGCTGACCGTGTTTATTAGGAGCACTTAGGTGTTTCTGACCGAGGCAAAGCCGCTGCTGCCTTTGCCGGGTGCGTGAGGAGGGAGCTCAGCCTGGGTCCGACAGCCCGTCCTGGGCTCTCCAGCCCCTGCAGCACATCTCTGGCCTCCGGCCCCACGCGGGGAAGCACAGGGTTCCCAGCTGTCAGCAGCAGCCCCATGTGGGTCCCCACTGGCGGGGCTGCCGTCAGGATGCGGCCGTTGATATTTAACTTGATGATACATTTGGCTGCGGGGCTGGGAGCCCAGAGCTGGGTGAAGTCAGGCAAAGAAAATGCAATTTGCCAGCCGGATGCTGGACTGCATCTGCCGCCAACCTCACCCACGGATGCTGGTATTTATAGCATAGGTGTGTTAAAGGAAAAAAATGCAATAAACCCCTTCACCTGGTGCCCAGTGAGAGCAGGTGCTGGGGAGCAGCAGGTCCTGCTGGGGTCAGAGACGGGCTCAGCCCCACAGGGAGGGAGCACCCCACGGAGCAGAGCGCTGTGGCGTAGGAAGATGCCCTCCCTGCTGCTTTGGAGCTTGACCAATTCCTTTCCTTTCCAGTCATGGAAGCAAAAGGTCTGATGGGAAAGGAGAGCCGGACGTGCGACTCCTACGTGAAGGTGGGTTCTCCTGGGGCTCTGCTCGGGGAACTTGGGGCTTTCTTGGGGTTTTGGGGTTGGCTCGTCTCAGCATGCTCTGGGCTGCCTGTCCCTTCCCTGTCCTCCCCTCTCCTCCCCTGGCTGTGCATAGGATGCAGGGAGGTGGCTGGTCTCTTGCTCAGTGCTGGAGGGCTCTCTGGTTTTGTTGGCACGGTGTCTGCATGGAGCCAGGAAAGCAGAGGACAGGATGCTGCTAAGGGCTGTGTCAACCATTCATTGCAAGAGCATCCCACTGGGTACCTGAGGGCTGGTGGGGATGAGTGTTTGGCCAGCACAGTGTGGCTCCAGGTTCTCCTGGTCCCACCACGGTGTGCACAGTGCAGGAGGCATCTCCCCAACAAGGAGGCTACAAGTCAGAGTTGGGCCAGCAACATTTATATATATTAGCCCTTGATTTTTCTGCTGTTTTCCTTCCCTCCCTTGTCTCGAGGAGTTTTGTGAAGGAATTACTTGACACAAATAGGGTAAAGTGATCTAAACCAGCCGTTAACACGGGCTTGGCTGGATCTTTGAGGCTTAGCCACCCACAGAAGTGGCCGTGCCAGTCTCCTGCCACCGCGGCGGCAGAGCTGGCAGCTGTGTGCCAGTGCCTGCCCCCAGAGTGCTGACACGCTGCTTGTTTTCCTCTGTAAAGATGTCGATCGTGCCAGATGCTGACTGGAAATGCAGGCAAAAGACGAAGACTGTGCCAGACAGCAAAAACCCTGTCTTCCACGAGCACTTTCTCTTGTGAGTATGACAGGGCAGAGGTGGCTCTGACCCCCCCGTGTTCCCACTGAGCGGTGGGTGCTGTCCCGGGGCGCCCTCTCAAAGCCAAAACCCCCTGTTTACTTTTGCGTTATGATCTCTAGTAAACATGCATCATGCATGAGCAGCTCTGCTGCCGAGATGAGGAGTGACAGACATTATTCTGCCGTTTTTTATAGCTGAAATGCCTTGAACTTTGGGGCAGGGCTGTGCGGAGGCTCACAGAGCTGCCAGCACACAGCATGGCAGCGGCGCTCCCGCACGCCTGGGCTTTCTTGCTGGGCAGGAGCTGGGCAAACATACTCCATTTCCCAGACCTTACACCTGCAGTAGTGTGGGCATCGGTGGGAATGAGGAAGGTAAAAGGATTTCCTATGGCTACAGCATGTCTCTCGTTGTGTTTCGGTAGAGCTTGTCATTGCATTGTCCCCGTGCGGCGTTTAATCTGGCACAGGATGGTTGTTTCAGAGCATGAACTGTGGCACGTTCCTCGCCTTTACCCTTTGGTGTTTGATGTGTGTCTTTCTGCAATATTTTCTTCCCCTCACACCACCTGAGCGGTGTCCCCAGGAGAGGTCACCTCCCTTTGCAGCTCTGTCGGGAAGGAGGGAATTAGTGCAACAGCGGCTTGGCTGAGGAGGTTACGGTTTGGGGTGATGCTGCCTCCTCCATGCAGAGAGTGGAGGAGAAGACCTGGCTCTGAGGAGGGCGAGGGGTCTCCAGCTGCAAGGGCAGCCCTTGCTGAGTGCTCCTGGGGAAGGCTGGTGTTCACGACCTGTCCCTTCTGCTTCTTACAGCCCAGTGCAAGAGGAGGATGAGCAGAAACGTCTCCTGGTCACAGTCTGGAACCGAGACAGAAATTCCAGGTAAGGGGCTGCCAGCCTGGCACACAATCTCCTTTGAGTGGGGCTGGTGTGGCAGCAGACCTACCATCTGCTCTGGCCGCCCCACTGAGCTCCAGCAGCACCCAGGGCCTCGAGGGCTGGCCCTGCTGTCGGGGCTGCCCTGCACGAAGGCTGCGGGTCGGTGAAGTTGGGGGGAGCTGAGCAGTGGGGATAGGACTGGGACCTGCTGGTGGGGTCATTCTCATGGGCAGCCCATGCTGGTGGGCACCGTGCTGTATGCAGGCTGGTGGAGAAGAAATCCTGCCCTTGCTGCTCTCTGTCAGCATTGCTGCTGCTCGGTGGCCATCAGCTGGACCAGGGTTTAAAACTCCTGCAGCTGTTCACGCCTGCACTGCTGGCTAAAGCCAAGTGGGGCTGGAGCCTGGCACTGGGCTGGGGACCTTCCCTGCCTCTGGGGACAGTGCAGTGAGGATAAAAGCCTGGCAGCAAAGGGATCTGTCACCTCGCAGGCTGTGCTGCCTGCTTGGCCAAGTGGCATCTGCCTTCTTGGCCGAGCTCCTGCCAGCTTGAGGTCGGCTGGAGGTGACCAGGATGCTTCAGCCCAACTCCTCCTTGTCCCTGCTGCAGCTGGTGACACCACGCTTGCCCAAAGCACGGAGAGGCAGGCACAGCCTGGGCACTGCCAGCACGGGCAGGGGTGTTTGTGGGGTCCCCACAAAGGGGTGGACAGGGGGGAGCTGGTCCCTGAGTTGTTTTTGGCAAGGGGGTGATGATGGTCTCTGGCTCTCACCCAGACAGAGCGAACTGATCGGCTGCATGAGCTTTGGTGTGAAGTCCCTCCTGACCCTGGCCAAGGTACCGCCGTGGTGGAGCGCAGCGCGTGGGGCTCCCTCGGGTCGGGGGGTGGATGTAGTGCACCCCTGGGGCAGGAGCAGGCTTCTCCCACCGTGGGACAAAGATGAAGGTCCTCAAGGGGTTCCCAGGTGCCATTCCCAATAATGGGTGGCCGCTGGTGTTGGTGTGACTGCTGGAGGTGGGGATGGAGAGGCTGTTAGAGGAGGGATGGTAGGAGAGGGGACCGTCACTCTGTTCTGTGGGGACACAGAGGGAATAGCAACAACTGCTGGAGCGAGTGCAGAGGAGGGCAACGAAACTAGTGAAGGGCCTAGAAGACAAATCATATGAAGAGCGGCTGAAGGAGCTGGGGCTGTTTAGTATGAGGAAGAGGAGGCTGAGGGGAGACCTCATCACTCTCTACAACTACTTGAAAGGACACTGTAGAGAGGTTGGTGCTGGTCTCTTCTCACAGGTAATTAACAATAGAACGAGAGGGAACGGCTTCAAGCTCCAACAGGGGAGGGTTAGATTGAACATTAGGAAGGAATTTTTCACCGAAAGAGGGGTCGGGCATTGGAACAGGCTGCCCAGGGAGGGGGGGGAGGCCCCATCCCTGGCTGTGTTTAAGGGCCGTTTAGATGCAGTGCTGAGGGACATGGTGTAGGGGAGGACTTTGTAGAGTGGGGGAGATGGTTGGACTTGATGATCCCAAGGGTCTCTTCCAACCTCAATGATTCTATGATTCTATGAACTGGGTGTCCCCAGTGAGTCCCGCCTGGGGGACAGGAGATGGGGCCGGCCTCGCTCAGCCTGCTGGCATGTGTCACAACTGACACGTGGCCAAGAGGGTGCCCTGGTGGGGACACACTCCTCTGAGGAGGGGTCTGCCCGATCCCCTGCGCTCAGCAGCCAGGTCCTCACCAGCTGAGGTGCTGGTGGGGACAGGGCAAATCCAGAGGTCTCGGGCTGTTCCTGGAGGTGACCCTGGTGGTGCCTCTGTGCCCTGTCCCCACTGCTGGGGGTTTGGTCACAGTACTGCTGCCCCAGCCTGGCTGCTGCTTGTAATACAGCTTTCCATCAGCTCGGTTTGCTTTCCTAGAGCAGCTGCTGTCAATGACTCTCGCTGCCCCACTGAAACACAGAAATATTTAAATATCTCATCCTAACTGCGGGTGGTGGGGGGGGTTTGTCCCTGCCAGCCCTGCTCTGGTGTCAGCACATCAGGGTTTCTTGGCAAGCTCTAAGCATTCTGCTCTAAGCATCACCTGAGGTGTGGAAATTTACTCCCTAGCAATGGGGTTTTTAAGCTATTTGTGGCAATGACCTGAGAAGAGGGTAAGAGGTATCTTGAGTGTGGCCTCCTCTGGCATTTGGACACCAGATGCAGCTCTTTTTCATAACAGTCAAGATAATGAGGCAGCAGCTCTAAACTGCAGCTCTCCCCGGGAGCAGCCTCTGTTCTGCTCGTGTTTGGCCTCCCCAAAGATGTCCCCTCCTTGCCAGGTGTTGGCAGTGAGTTTCACAAGGTGTCATTGTGTGCAGAGAGGGTGGAATGTCCATGTGTACAGCACCCACGTGCAGCACCCAGCTCTGGCAGGGAGGGGAGGAACATGCTGGTGGCATGTGGTCCTCTTGGGACATCATCTGGGACTGAGATGAACTGACCCTGTCTCCTGGGAGCTGCGTGATGCTGCTGGATATTCCCCCTCTCCTCAGTTTCCTCATTTTTAAATGGTCCCCTTCCTCTGGCTTCGGGGACCATGGTTCCTGCATTTCCATCTGGCTCCTGGGCTTGGTCCAGGGTGGTTGATCCCTTTGGCTTCTCCCAGCTGCCTGGGGAGCAATGGGAGACAGCGGTGGCTCCCTGGAAGAGGGGCAAGGGATTGCCAAGGCCAGCTCTGTCCCCTTGGCTCTGTCCCTGGCTTCATGGCTGTGGGACAGGGGCAGAGGGAACCGCCTGAAGAGCACCCAGCACTGCTGGAGGCTGGTTTGGGCATCCTCCTCTGGCACTGGGGCTGGAGCCGTGTGCTCCCTGCGAGACTGCTGGCTGCTGCAAACATGATAGGGATGAATTTACTGGAAACTGGTTGTTTTCTTGCACCACGTCTCCCTCCAAAAACCTGGAAGCTCATTATTGCAGTGGTGCTTGGTCCCTTCTTGTGGGGGGTGAGGGTGGGATTTTGGCTGTGTCCTAGAGAAGGAGTCAGGCTGTGCCTCTGTGGGATGGCTCCTGCAATGGGACCCTGCTGGGGCTGTGGGCAACTGACCTGAGTTAAACAGGGGGTGACTACCTGCCCCTGCATCCACAGCTTCTCTCCTCCCACCCAGGAGATCAGCGGCTGGTACTATCTCCTCGGGGAGGACCTGGGCAGGACCAAGCACCTGAAGGTGGCCATGCGGCGGCTGAAGCAGAACAGAGGTGCGTGTCCCCACCGGGATGTCCCAGGGAGTGTTGGCAAGGCTTGGCAGAGGAGCCAACCTTGTGTCTGTCCCCGTGCTGGCACAGAGCAGCCCCCAGCCCCATGGCAGATGTGTCCCCATGAGCGCTCCTCTGATGCTCAGTGGGCACCAGGATCCCAAAATACTGCCATGGGGGAGATCCTGGCTGGTTTAGCAGGCTCTAGACAGACACCGAGCTCTCCCCTTGCTCCTGCTTACCTGTGGCTGTTTGGGGCTCTGGGGGCACCCCAACATTGCAGCTGCGTCTCTCCCTCTTGCTGGGCCATTCATGGTGCTGATTCCTGCCTCTCAGACGTGGGGCTGACCCCATGGCCGGTCTCTTTTTGGCTCCTGGGGGCTGTGGGGAGCTTTTCCTCCTGCCTTGGCCTTGCTGTGCTGCCAGGGTCTGCGGAGGAGCTGGCACGGAGCAGGGTGACAGCAGTGCCTGTCCCTGGTGTGCCACCACCCCCAGCTGCTGCCGTGCAGGGCTGTCCCAGCCTGGAGGAGATGTGCCCACGACATGTAAAAGTCTTATATATAGTGTGTAGAAGCAGCTTAGGGGGAGAGGTGGTGTCAGAAGGTGTGTGCTGTTGGGCTGATGGCTTTTCCCTTATTTTTGGTGTGGATTTTTTGTTTGGTTTTTTTTTAGAGCCGATGCCTGTAAGTCAGAGTGCAGCACAGGACAGCCAGGATGCTGTGACCATGAAGCAGCTGAAGGTAGGTGTGACGGGGCTGTGACCCACAAGGGTTGTAAAGACGTGGGGTGGGCAGCAGAGCCTGCGTGGGGAGGTTTCACCCGAGGGTGATGCTGAGGGGGGGGCTGTGTCAGTCTCCCTGTCGACACCCTGGCTTTTACAGGCAGTGAGTTATCCCAGGGGAGCACCAATTGGTGGAGATCACAGAATCACAGAATCGTAGTGGTTGGAAGGGACCTCAGAGATCATCGAGTCCAACCACCAAAAAAAAACCCCCAAAACCCCCAAAAACCCCAAAAAAACCACACACAAAAAACACCAACGACCACCCACCACCTAAACACACAACAACAACCACCAAACCAAAAACCATCACCCACCCACACAGCACCCCACCACAAACCAGTAATCTTGGGCACTAGAGCATGCCCTGAAGAACCATGTCTACACGTTTCTTAAATCCCTCCAGGGATGGTGACTCCACCACCTCCCTGGGCAGGCTGTTCCAATGCTGGAGAACCCTTTCAGTAAAGAAATGTTTCCTAATATCCAGCCTGAACCTCCCCTGGCGCAACTTGAAGCCATTACCCCTTGTCCTATCGTCTGTAACTTGGAAGAAGAGACCGACCCCCGTCTCTCTACACCCTCCTTTCAGGGAGTTGTAGAGAGCAATAAGGTCTCCCCTCAGCCTCCTCTTCCCCAGGCTGAATAACCCCAGTTCCCTCAGCCTCTCCTCGTAAGGCTTGTGCTCCAGACCCCTCACCATCTTTGTTGCCCTTCTCTGGACCCGCTCCAGCCCCTCAATGTCCCTCTTGTGGTAGGGGGCCCAAAACTGGACACAGTACTCGAGGTGGGGTCTCACCAGTGCCGAGTACAGGGGGACAATCACCTCTTGGGCTCTACTTGCCACGCTGTTCTTGATACAGGCCAGGATACTGTTGGCCTTCTTGGCCACCTGGGCACACTGATGGGTAATGTGGGTGGCCACCCTGCACTCGCTCCCCATTGCCATGCAGGGACCTCCTGTTTTTTTGATATATTGCCATGGGGACAAAGCCCCAGCCTTTGACTGGGCTGGATGGGGACTGGGAGTGATGGGCCGGGGCTGGCCGGCTGCCTGCCGCACGGCATCGCTCCCTGCCCGTCTCCGTGTCTCCGAGGACGGGTGCGTCTGCTCCGCTCCTCCTGTCAGGGCCCTTTGCTCTGGGAAGGGAAAGGCCCATGGTGGAGCCCAGATGATTTATAGGGAAGGCAAGGATGGGAAATGGGAACACAAACACACGGCTCGCATCGGAAACTGGGCTCAGCCGGCCCCGTGATTTATCTGTGCCGAATTCCGCTCTGCTGCTTCCCTCAGCTGCATTTTCAGTTATTTGTTTTAAAGCCTAGGATCGAGCAAGGCAAACAAAGCCAGCGCCCCTCTCCTCCCTTCCTCTCCGGCAGTCGCCACTGACTTGAAAGATGGTGGCTGGGAAGGAAGACCCATCTTCCTTCGTGCTCCAGCCTGGCGGCGCGGCGGGTGGGACCATGCGGCTGGAGCGGCCCGGGGCAGTGCCTCTGATGGCCCCACCACACTGAGGGGCCCCTGGGAGCCATGGGGCTCCTCGTGCTCCCTCCCCGACCTCCCCTGGCCCTGCCACCCCAGCTGCCGTGCAGGGGAGCCCGGGGTCTGGGTTCCCTTCAGCCTTCTTTCTCTTTTCTGTCCCCTTTCCATCCTCTTTCCGCTCTTTTCTACCCCCTTTCTGCTCTTTTCCATCCTCTTTCCTCTCTTTTCCATCCTTCCACGGGAGTGTGGAAGGAGCTGTCTTCTCCATTGCAGCCCAGTCCCCGAGGGGCTGTGCAGACTCCCCAGATCCCGCTCTGTGCCCCGCTGGGGGCTGGGCTTGGGGCTTCTCTTTGTCTTTAATTCCAAAATTACACCCTGGGTGCAATTCCATTGACCTCTCTGCTTCCCCCTCTGTGACTCTGTGAGCACAAAGCATGGGGAGGGACGTGCATGTCCTCTGGGTCTGTGCTTTCAAAAACAAACTCTGCTTTTTCTTTTTTTTTTTTTTTTCCTCTTTTTTTTTTTTTTGGTGAAAAACCAGTCTCTCTTACCCTTTATGAGTGCAAGCCATCTTTTTAATGAAGTGGAGCTCGCGCAGCCGGTGCCTGTGAAACGCCATCAAACATCCTCCGAGTGTTTGTGAGAACGTGGCAATAACAAAGTGCTCCGTGCGGCCGGAGAATGCCGGGGGAACAAAAGCCACATCAACAGAGCAGGGACTAGGGAATACTAAATAGTTGACAGGAATTTTAATATAAAACTCTCTCTCTTCCTCGTCGGTTAGGGTTTTCAGGAAGCCCTCTGGCTTATCGTAAAGCGGCATACAGCGCAGGCAGGGGCTGGGGAGGTGAAAGGTGGCTTCCTGCCATTCTTCTCTGGAGCTGGGTTCCCAGGGGCGGTCATGCCAGTTTGCCTGGGGTTTGTTCCACGCTCGTGTGACACGAGGAGACCGGGATTACGGCTGCTTCGGGGGGAACTGCATTTTCATGGGCTAAGGGCGAGTTGAGGGGTTTTGCAGCCATGAACCGCTTCAATGGACTCTGCAAGGTGTGCTCGGAGCGGAGGTACCGGCAGGTCTGTATCTCCTGGGGGGAAAAATCCATGTGCCTCTGTGTGTGTGTGTTGCTGCAAATCTTGGTTAAGTTTGTGAGTGTCTCTGGGGCTTTTTTGCCACTTCTGCGCTGCGTGTGTGCTGTTTGTAGGGTGGGGATTTGCTGTCGTTATGGCTTGGAAATGATAATATTGGGAACCTAAGGAAAGCATCTCAGGTAGGTGTCTCTGGCTGAGCTCTGCCTCTTGCTGCAGAGTGTAAATGGGAAGAGAGAGGGAGAATTGGAACTTGAGGGTTACGTGCCGACGGTGCAAGCGCTGAGCTGTGAGGTGGTGTCTCAATTTCCCACTCGTTAGAGGGGAGGCAGGCAGGGCAGGCAGCGAGGGCTCTGCCAGCCTGCTGCTGACTCTTAAAAATCATTTCAATGTGAATGTATTTGGGAATCAAGTGTTGCTTGAAGGTGGTTACAACCAACGGCGACTTGCTTTGAGAAGTGGGTTGTTGTGCTCCCCAAAAGCTGGTGCGAGCTCCCTCGGAGCTGCTCGGTGTGCGACGCCGGGCACTGGTTTTGCTTGTGCAGGTCCCAGTCTCCCAGACTTTTGAGCACAATTTTCCCTCCATGGTCTGGATCGGGGCTTCTGGCTCACGGTCAGCTTTTCTCTGCACTCCTCTCCGAGCTCTCATGTCGTGCTAAAGCTCTGGAGAGGGACAGCCTCTCCTGGGAACTGCAGAGAGAATCACCTTAACTAAAAATGCCCATTTCTTATCAGGGCTACAGTGACCATCTCATGCAGGAATGCTTCTCTGCTTTGTATTGATGGCAACTGACTGTGATTTTTTTGTCTGAGACCTCAGTTCTCTATTTTGGCAATTTCTTCTGCATTTTTGGATGAAGTTATGGGTACAGCGGGCCTTTAGGGTGCTGCAGTCTCTCAGCACCTGGCCACCCCACCATCCAGCTTGGGTCAGATCCTCGTGTTGGGTGGGAAAACGATGTTCAGCTCCCTGTATTGGCCATGGTGGTGGGAGCTGGGGAAGGTTGGACCATCAGCAGTGAGAAGGTGCTGGTTAGTGGCAGAGGGATGCTGTCCCTGCTGGCGGTGGGCAGGAGCCAGACCTCTCAGCACGGGGGAAGCTTTGGGCTGGGAAGTGAGCGTGGAGTCTCCGTGGTGGGGGAGCTGCTGGGCTGGCCCCCGGGGTGCTGATGGCAGTGCTTGTGCACAACTCGGGTCCCCCACGCTTTGTGTTGGAGACGTGAGGTTGGTTCCATCACAAGCAGCCTCCTCCCCTGTTTGAAGATCCAACAAACTCCAGAGAGAGAGAAATACTCAGCGTAGCGTGACGGGACCTACTTTTTATCCTGGTGGGGAAAGACAGTTTCTCTTTTGAAGCCTGATTTTATGCTGAGCCATTAAGCAGGGACAAAGTGCAGAGAAATGAAAGCTCACTGTGTTTGCCCTCCCGTGGTAAAGGAGTGAGGAGCCAGTTCACCTCCTTGGCAGCTTCTGTTAAGTTCCTTGTCTTCTCTCTGACTGTTTCTTCTCAAAATAATACAGGTCAGATGTTGGATTTTTTTTTTCTCTTTTTCTCTGTCAATAAAACAAGGATCTTGACAAATGTCTTGGGGGATAATCAGGTATTTACAGGAACTGTCATGCTGAGCTGCTGCTGGAAGCCAACGTCAAAAAATAAATATCATTTCATTAATGAGCTCAAAGCTGCTTGAATCAGGAGGAGAAATGAGCCTAAATCAACACAGCATCTCTCCTCTCCAGACTCAGCGAGGGAAAACACACTCACCCTGGCTGATGATACAGGTCAGATGTTGGATTTTTTTTTTCTCTTTTTCTCTGTCAATAAAACAAGGATCTTGACAAATGTCTTGGGGGATAATCAGGTATTTACAGGAACTGTCATGCTGAGCTGCTGCTGGAAGCCAACGTCAAAAAATAAATATCATTTCATTAATGAGCTCAAAGCTGCTTGAATCAGGAGGAGAAATGAGCCTAAATCAACACAGCATCTCTCCTCTCCAGACTCAGCGTGGGAAAACACGCTCGCCCTGGCTGACGGGTGACGCTGGAGCGCAGACGCCCGGCAGACAGGAGTGTGCTGGTCCCCACGGCTTCCTCTGGAGCTGGGGAGAGCTGCTATTTCTGTCTTACCCAACTGGAAATGAAGTGTTTAAGTGACTTTCTTAGAGAAGCTGCATTAGAAATCAGTGTCAGAGCCAGACTGCCAGGTTTTCCTTTCGAAGGGCGTATCAGACCTTTCATTACAATTCCAAGAGTTGGGAGTGGAGACTGGTGTATGCTCAATGAACACTGGTATTGCTGCATTTCTCTCTGTTGGTCCTCGGGTCGATTTTACGTTGCGTTTCAGCACCCTTTCTGTGCCCCTTTGGCTGCAGCAGGGGAGAGACCCCTTATCCTTGGGGTTCCGAGTGCCAGCCATCGCCGTGAGGGCTCCTTTGGGTGCTGTGAGCGCTGCTAGAAATGCCGTGTGCCGGTGTTTCCAGGGGCTGGGGTGGGTGGCAGGGGGGGTGCTCTGATCATAGAATCATAGAATCATTGAGGTTGGAAGAGACCCTTGGGATCATCGAGTCCAACCATCTCCCCTACTCTACAAAGTCCTCCCCTACACCATGTCCCTCAGCACTGTATCTAAATGGCCCTTAAACACCTTTCTGGGAAAAATTCCTTCCTAATGTTCAATCTAAACCTCCCCTGTTGGAGCTTGAAGCCGTTCCCTCTCATTCTATTGTTAATTACCTGTGAGAAGAGACCAGCCCCAACCTCTCTACAGTGTCCTTTCAAGTAGTTGTAGAGAGTGATGAGGTCTCCCCTCAGCCTCCTCTTCCTCACACTAAACAGCCCCAGCTCCCTCAGCCGCTCCTCATACGATTTGTTTTCCAGCCCCCTCACCAGCTTCGTTGCCCTCCTCTGCACTCGCTCCAGCACCTCCAGATCTCTCTTGTATTGAGGTGCCCAGAACTGGACACAACACTCGAGGTGTGGCCTCACCAGTGCTGAGCACAGGGGCACAATCACCTCCTACTTCTGCTGGTCACACTATTTCTAATACATGCCAGAATGCCGTTGGCTTTCTTGGCCACCTGGGCACACGCAGTGGCTGCTTTCCCACTCTAACAGGCGACTCCGGTGTCTCTCCTCAGATTACCATCCCTCGGGGAAGCGATGGGTTTGGCTTCACCATCTGCTGCGACTCCCCGGTCCGTGTGCAGGCGGTGGACTCGGGTAAGAGACCAGATCGGTTTTATCCCTCGTGGTTTGAATGAATGACTCTGCTTTTTTGCTTCCCCAGAGCACGCCGTTATTCTGAAGCTCTAAGAAACTTCACTCAATGAATTCTCTGCCTCTCCTGAGGTCAGAGGGCACTGGGTTAGTGCTGTGTCACTCCTTTGGCAGTGTGTTGCAGTAATTTTCAGAGATTTTTTTTCCCTTTCCTCTCCAACCTGAGAGGTGTCCGGCTGGTTGGGAGACCTGTGGAAAGCATCTGGGGTTGGGGGACAGTGTCAGGCAGGGGCACAGGAGCCCTCGGTTGCCTGAGAATATCCTCTTGGTGTGGAGCTGCAGGATGGACTTCGTGTCTCTGTTGTACCCTGGTGCTCCCCACTGCTCACCAGGAAACACAGGAAGTTCTTGCCATGGCTCTGAGAGAGGTTTATGGCATTGTCCCAGGTGCCCTGTGTGTGTGAGGATGGACTTCGTGTCTCTGTTGTACCCTGGTGCTCCCCACTGCTCACCAGGAAACACAGGAAGTTCTTGCCATGGCTCTGAGAGAGGTTTATGGCATAGTCCCAGGTGCCATGTGTGTGCACAGAATCACAGAATCCTCTGGGCTGGAAGGGACCTTTCAGATCATCGAGTCCAACCATCAACCCAGCACTGCCCAAACCACCACTGACCCATGTCCCTCAGCACCACGTCTGCCCGGCTTTTAAATACCTCCAGGGGTGGGGACTCCACCACTGCCCTGGGCAGCCTCTGCCAAGGCTTGATAACCCTTTCAGTGAAGAATTTTCTCCTAATATCTCTCCTAAACCTCCCCTGGTGCAACTTGAGGCCATTTCCTCTTGTCCTATCACTTCTTCCTTGGGAGAAGAGACCGACCCCCCCGGCTACACTCTCCCTTCAGGGAGTTGGAAAGAGTGAGGTGTCCCCTCAGCCTCCTTTTCTCCAGGCTGAACACCCCCAGCTCCCTCAGCCTCTCCTCACAAGACTTGTGCTCCAGACCCCTCACCAACTCCGTTGCCCTTCTCTGGACCTGCTCCAGCCCCTCAATGGTTTTTTTGTGGTGAGGGGCCCAAAACTGGACACAGTGCTCGAGGTGGGGCTTCACCAGAGCATGTTGGAAGGTGAAGCTCTGTGCTGGCTGGTCCCACTTCATTTTCAGGTCTGTGTGTTAGAGGAATCAGATTGGGTTTGGAGGAATGAGCAGTGCAAGCTGCAAAGCTATTTGAGTGTCTCCTGGCTCCAGGACTTCTCCTTCCCCTCATGCTCTCAGCTGTCTGGCTGGCGGGTGACTGCATTTGTCTCTTCTCTGTGTAGGTGGCCCAGCAGAAAAGGCAGGTCTGCAGCAACTGGACACGGTGCTGCAGCTGAACGAGCAGCCTGTGGAGCACTGGAAGTGTGTAGAGCTGGCACACGAAATACGGTGAGTGTTCACCCAAAGCATCAGTGCAGGGCCCTGGGAGGGATGGGTTGAGGGAGCCCAGGGCAGCAGGAGCTTTGAGTGGCTACGGGAAAGGGAAGGCTTTGAGGGATGCAGGAGAGGGAGAGGGTTCTCTGGAGGAAGAAGAAAGGCTGCAGGGGCTGCGGAGGGCAGGACAGGGGCAGAGGAAGAGGAACTTCAGGGCTCGGGGCTGTGGGAGTGCTGTGGGGTGCCCCACTCCCTACTGCTCCGTCTCCAACTTGTCCCGTGCTGTCTCTTTCAGGAACTGTCCCACTGAGATCATCCTGCTGGTCTGGAGGCTCGTCCCACAGGTCAAGTCAGGACCTGAAGGCATGATCCGCAGGTCATCCTGCAAATCTGCCTATGACCTCCAGTCACCGCCCAACAAGCGGGAGAAGAACAGCACCGTGCCCCCGCGGCCCGAGCAGCGCCGGAGCTGCCACGTCCTGTACGACGGGACCGACGGGCTGGTGCTCAACAGCTGGGAGAGGTACACGGAGCTGGGGAAGTGCAGCCAGAACACCATGCCCCCCCTGTCCCGCGTCCCCTCCACCGCGGACCAGAACTACATCATCTTAGCGCCTTTGAACCCAGGGAGCCAGGTAGGGCTGCATTCTGGCCCCACGCTCGCATTACTGCCTGGGGCTATTGGCTGTGCTTGCTGGATCCTCTCTCAGCCTGTGATTCAGTCTTATTGAGCATCATCTCTAAACCTTTGCTGGAGCACTCACCATTTTACAAGCCAGACCTGTGTCCCTTGGTGGAGCTTTCACTATTTGCCATTTACCGCTAGGGCTGTAGGGCCGGGCTGAGTGTCCTCCCGCCTCCTCTCAGGGCTCACTCAAGGCATAAGCAAAGTGTTTCCAGAGACCACTGTGCAAGTCATTGCTCTCATTTTCTGCTGGCAATAGGGCAAAAATGATCTTCACCTCTGGAGTGCTTTGGCTTTGCTGGGTCTGGCATCCTATAATTTGCAGTTGGTTGTTGTAAAGTCTGTCTCAAGGCTGCTTCAAGTGACCGTGTCCTGTCTGGGTTGTGTCTTACAGCTGTTGAGGCCTGTCTATCAAGAGAACAACGCTACCGTGGGTGAGTTGCTGACGTGCTAAAAAACACTGCTCAGAGCTCTTTGCAGGGCTAAGTGTTGTCTTTCTAGCCCTGGCGAGTCCTTGCCCTTAGCCCCGTCGTGCTGCAGTGGAGTCCCTCACAGTTTGAGGACAGTGGCAGAAGCCTCGGGCTTTTTGGGGTATAATCTTCCTGCTCTGTGTCTAAGATAGAAGCAAGAACCTTACCCCCCAGCCCAGAGGAGAGCCCAACTGCTGTCCCTCGTGGTGAGAAGGTCTCTGTGGGAGCTCATGGAGTGGCTTAAAAAGGGAGGCTGGTGGCAGGGACTTTCAATCGGGGGCGTGAAGAGAGCATCAAGTGTGAAAGTGTGAAGTGTTGTTGCTGTGGTGCTTCCCCAGCTGCGTCTCGGGTCTCTCCGTGATGTGTTGACACCTTGTGCACACCTCGCTGGGGGGGCTGATGCTGTGGCCCCTGCTTGGAGTTTCATTTTATCACTAAGGGAGCGAGGATGGCTGTGACTCAGACTGGTACAGACGTTAGTGCAGGGTGAAGTGCCAGGTTTGGGGAAAGCTCATTTCTGGGGCTGTCCCAAGGTCCCTGGCAGTCTCTGAACCAGCTCCTCAAAACCCCTTTGAAGTATCAACCTATTTTCTGCAACGGCTATTCTTGGTCTTCCTGGAGAACTGGGTATGGAGGGGCTTGCAGGAGGAGAGGGGTGAGGTGAACAGCAGGGCTCTGGGGCAGAGACTAACACAAGGTGTTAGACTAACACAACTAGATGTCAACAGGTGACTGTCACTTCCAGTGGGAAGCTGGGGACAGAAGCAACCCAAGAAGAGTGAGGCCTGGAGATCCTCCCTGGGGTGTTCACTGGGTGCTGGTGAATTTCAGTTGCAATTTTCAGCACGCCCAGCTCCCAGCATGAACCACCTCTTTCCAGGAGCTTCGGGAGGCCATTCTGTTGGGATGTCCTCAGGACAAGCTGTGTGTCTGTAGCAGGGCTGAGCTCCTGGGCACAATCTTGCAGGAGCATCTTCATGGCAGCAGCCCCTCCCTGGTGCGGGGACGGCCGTCGGCAGCGTGATCTCCAACTAAAATGTTTTGTGCTGCCTGTAAAAGTGGGGCAGCGTCCGTAGAAGGCAAAGTGTGGGGCTGGCAAAGCCGCGGTGGGGCTGTGGGGGAGCAGGAGGGAGCGGTGTGGGTCCGAGGCCCCCTATCCCTGGGATGCTCCTGGCCCCAAAGCTCTGTGACCAGACGACTTTCCTGCAGCTCCACTGCCGGGGATGTTTTGTACCGTGGATAATTGCAACTCTTTCCTGCTGTTTGCGGATCCTGTGACAAGCTGAGCTGGGCCGTGGGGACTTGTTCTTACAGCGGGGTGGAATTTGAAAGACTCGGGGCTTCTTCCCGTGATGATTTTTAGTGATTGTTCTCAGTCTATTTAATGTTAAATCCTCCGAGGGAAGAAGGCGCTAATTAACCTGAGCAGTGATTAAGCGTGGTGGTGGCTGCCAGTCACACAGTGACAGGAGCTTGTGCTCCGTGTGCTGGTGTGCAGGGAACAGGACCTGGGCAGGTGATGGATTCCTCTGATAAAAGGAGGTGATTTAGGGATAAGAGGAAAAGCGGATCCCGGACAGCCCAGCCTGTATCTGGCCTGTGTTCAGCTGTCTCTGGTGTTTTGATTTTTATCTGGCAGTGCAACTGTGAAAAAGGGAGCAGAGAAAATGTCAGGGTTATGGCACTTAGTTTAGGTCATGAGGGTCCCCCCACGCAAGCTGGCTGTGAGAGCAGGCAGTAAACAGCAGGTCTGGATTGCCAGGAGAGCACGGTCTGGCTCTGCTGGCGTTTATCTGAAAGTAAATGTGCTATTTCCTAATTCTTAATGGAATATGTAATGTTGGGTAGGTTTGTGTATTTACTTTGGACGAGTTCTTATCTGCTCTGAGCCATGTTCAGAAGTGTTTTGGCTCGTTTCTGCCCGGGAAGGTTATTATGGGCACCCGTTACAGAGCACAGGCAGGAGCTGCTGTGCAGAAACACCCGGGGCTGGAGGGAGACATGAGGGGTCCCTGCTGGGATCAGGGGGCTTTGCTCATGCAAAGCATGTTCCTCAGACATCACTGTGTGGGAGGATCCTGGACTAATGTCCAGTTTCTCACCAGGATATCTTAAAATCCAAGTGGAAAGATCTGTCTGTTGGACCTGGGCTGGGTTAGTTCGTCAGTGTCACGGGGGAGGGAGAAAAGACATCACTTTTTCAGTGGGGCTTCTTTTGAAGAAGGCATGGATTTTTTGGTTATTCAGTTCCCAGTGGAGTTGTTGCCTGCAAGTTTTAGGACAGCACACAGGTTGCTGGTGCCCAGCAGGATGTGTCTGGGGCCTAGGGCATTGGGGAACCTGAGCCTGTGTCACCTTCTGTCCCCAGCCTGGTAGGTCCTGCTGCTGCTGTGATGGGAGTTTGCAGGAGAGATGTGCACTGTGGGCTTGGGGACATCAAGGGTGGCCAAAACTGCATGCTGGGGTCACCAGAGAACACTGAGGCCCTTGGGCCTAATGGATTGATGTCATTAATGGGAAACAATTTCACAGCCTCTCCCCTCTGGGCACAGCTGAGAGCAGAGCAGCTCCTTTCTGGTTCTGGTCCCCACGTGTTGGTCTCATCCCGGCTTCATGTGGTGGATCTGGGGAAGGAGGAGGCACAAAGTCATCCTTAGCACCGCTGCCTCCACCGGGTCACCCTCTGAGCCATCCAGCTGCTCACAGCTGGGGCGCTGCCTCCGGGCACTGGCTCCCTGCAGCCTGGGATGCTCTCACCCCATTGTGTTGCTGCTGAGAAAATGGTAATTTCTGTGCAGGCAGAGCATCCTCAGAGCACCCCCATCCCAAGCCTGTGCTGATGGGACAAAATCCTGGTGGGAGCTGGCTGGATGTATTCAAAGGTGTTCCTCTGGGCTGGGAGGAAAGGGCTGAGAAATCCTGTGCAGCAGCAATTGCCCAGCAATAGGGGAAGGAAGGACTCGCCCACACAGCAGGTAGCAGGGAACAATGATAATTGTTGATAATTTTCAATAATGCTTTTAATCACAGGATTATCAATTACATCAGAGATTCTGTTGCTGGTTTGACATACCCCATCTGATGTCTCCTGGTCCCTAGGGGTGCAGGCTGGAGGGTGTGGAGTGGCTGGAGGAGCTGGTGTTGGCTTGTTGGGCAAAGTCACCGCTCTGCTCAACCAGCTGAGGGGGGTGCTGCAAAGGGAAGCTGCTGTTCAATCCCTCCTCTGGGTGAGGAGAACAGCTTTCTGTGGAGAAGAGGGACAGAGTGGAAAACCAGTCAGGCTGCTAGGACTCTTCCCAGCACCGAAACGTAATGCTGAACAAGGGTGGATGATGTGCCAACCTCATGTCAAATGAGGTCATCCTTTATAAATACACCCCCAGGTCTGAGTAACCATCACATCCCTGGGAGTGATGTGGAAAGGCACAGATTGATCCCATGCGCGTGAATGTGTTTGTCATTTGTATCCCTTTCTCTGACACCTCCAGTCTTAGTACCTTCTAAAAACTGTGATTAACCTGCCACCCAGTGCCATGATGTGAAATTCCTGCACGTGGCTAACTCCCGTACCCAGAACCCAGAGCAGGCAGGACTTATGTGGATAAAAATGTCCCAAGGTTTACATTTCCAGTGGTTTGGTTTTTTTTCCTCTCACCCTGAGTTAGTCACAGATGGTTTTCCCCTCCATGGACAGGGAAGGGTTCAGTGGTACAGGCGGGTATTCCCTGATGGTGGGAACCCCCCTGGGGCTCCTGTGGTTCAAGAATGGCCATTTAAAGTCATGCTTGGGGTTGTTCTGTATTTCTTACTTTCAATAATGCATAGGGAGGTGTGTATAATGGTACCACATCTCTTCCTCTGAGGTGCCATATTCATAAATTGTGCGGAAGGCAGTGTACTGGAGAAGAGGAGGCTGAGGGGAGACCTTATTGCTCTCTACAACTCCATGAAAGGAGGGTGTAGAGAGGTGGGGGTCGGTCTCTTTTCTCAAGTCACAGGCGACAGGACAAGAGGAAATGGCCTCAAGTTGCACCAGGGGAGGTTCAGATGGATATTAGGAAAAATTTTTTCACTGAAAGGGTTCTCAGGCATTGGAATGGGCTGCCCAAGGAGGTGGTTGAGGCCCCATCCCTGGAGGTGTTCAAAAGCCGGGTTGATGTAGTGCTGGGAGGTCTGGTTTAGTGATGATGCTCCTTGTTTGTTGTGTGGGTGTCTATTTTTGTCAGTCAGGTTGACGGTTGGACAAGATGATCTTTAAGGTCCCTTCCAACCTAGAAGATTCTGTGATTCTGTGATTCTGTACCCCCAGAGGCAGACGTGTTGGCTGTGACTCCCTGGGGTGTCTGTTTGTGTTGACACAGATGTGTCAGCGCTGCTGGTGTCACCCAGTTCAGTCCTTGCTCCAGCAAGTGGGTAGCTCTTGACTGAGCAGAAATGTCAAGGGACATCCCATTTTGCATTAGGGAAAATGAAGTCAGTGCTGTTATTTCATGAATCCCTGGGAAACTTTGATAGCAGAGTGATGGATGTCCCTGCAGCTCTTGGCTCCAGCCCTTCCCCTTAGGCTCTACGTGTCCTCCTCCAGCCGGCAGGAGCCAAGCCGGCAGCGTGTGGACGCTCTGCAGGAGCTCTCTCCTCATTCTGTGCTTCTTTCTGCTTCCTCTGTCCATCCAGGAAACGCATGTAAAGGGAAATCGCACGTGGGGTCTGGGAGAAAATCCAGGCTGATGAAGACTGTGCAGACGATGAAGGGCTACGGGAACTACCAGAACTGTACCATAGTGCGGCCGCACGTCCCGCACTCCAGCTACGGCACCTACGTGACGCTGGCCCCCAAGGTGCTGGTGTTCCCTGTCTTTGTGCAAGTAAGTGTGCCTGGGAGTGAGGGGTCAGGGGGTAACGCAGTGCCCAGCACAGCAGGTTCTGCCCTAGGATGGATCCAGGCTGTCTTGCAAGTGGATGTATTTCCCAGCAATATATGGATCCCCTGTCATCCTCAGCTCTCTCCTCCAGAGCTGGCTGCTCTCAGCACAGTCCTGGCTGCCTCCTCAAAGGGAATTGTGTCCTGCCCAAGAAATTCTCTGTTGGAGTTTTTTTTTTCCCTTTTGAGCTTTCAAATCTGGTCCTCGAGTGGTTGCTCGAGAAGGTATCCCAGCTTCTGGGCTTCAGCAACCAACTTCAGGTAATTGAAGATCAATATGGTTTCTTCCCGTGGGTTCTTTGTGCTGCTAATTATAGTGTGCAAACAAAGGTTTTTTTTAGTTTAGCTGGTGGCCAGCACTAAAATCATGCACAAGGATCCAGAGCAGTAATGGTTTGACAGAGGATGTTCTCATTGCCCAGTGCCATAAATGATTTTCTTAAAATTTAGCCCTGAATTTAGTGGTGGTAGCTCCAACTACCTCTGTGCCTTCCATTTTGTCCTTTATATGGCCAGAACCCCAGACAACCTCACATCTGATCCTGTGTGTTTAAGTGTATTTAAGATGAATGCTTTCATCTCGAAGGCTGGGGGGGGCCATCCATCCTCCCCCACCAGCAGCGGTGACACTGGCACCTCAGCTCCGACCGGTGATTCCCTTCGGGTTCCAGCACTGGATCCGTGTGGTCTGTCACCCCGGAACACGTGGGGCTGGGCTGGGGGACAGGTTTTGCTCACCTCTTTCCCCCCCGGTGGCACCCAGGTGACTGTTCATGTACCACCAGAGCCATCACCAGCCCTGCTTGTGTGCAATGTTTGCCTTTTGGTAGGAACCCAGCTGGCACTTCTGCCTCTTTACTCCCAAACTTGTGTCTTGGGTGTTTTTGCCACTCCAGGAACTGGTTTTGATGCTTCACAGCATCTGAGGTGCCCTCACATGCTGTGCTGCTCAGGAGGATCCTCCTGGGCTGGTTCTGCAGGGTGTTTGCCCTGTGGCCAGGACCACTGAACCTCTTCTGGTCTTCTCCAGCATTAACCAGAGAAGGCACTGGCTGGGGTGCAGCGTGGCATGAGGAGGAAGGGCAGCCTTCTTAAGGTTGCTTTAACGTCCCGTGAGGGCAATCCTTAAAATCATGGAGCAAATATTCTTGTCTGAGGGACGTGAGAACTCGACGTGGCACCGTTGTGGTTGTGTTTCCTGCGAAAAGGCGCCGGTAGCGAGGCCTGCGCCGTGCACAGCAGTGAGCACACAGAGGCGAGGGGCTGGTTGTCTTTTTATAGCTGGCTCTGACGTGGGTGTTAGTGTGAGGTTTGCTGCTTTGTACCCTGTCGCCGGACTGCAGGCTCCCTGGCCTTTTGGCCACAGTGTGGGGTGGCTTCTCCCACCACGGGTTACAGCTCAAAGTGAAGACAACAGTGGGTTTGGTGGGTGGAAAGTTTTTCTGGCAAACCACACTTCCAGTGGAAGGTTTGACTCTTTCTTCCTTTTTCTTTTTTCTCTTTTTTTTTTTTTTTTCCTTTTCAAATGTAGCCCCTAGATCTTTGCAACCCAGCCCGGACTCTGCTTCTGTCAGAGGAGCTGCTTCTTCACGAGAGCAGAAGCAGGACTATACAGGTGAGGCTCTTTCCGTGCTCTCTGAGTTTTCTGAACGCGCTCGTCTGCGGTCTTACATGGTAGATTGAGAAGGGAAATGTTTTATTGTGCAGTACTTATATTAATATATGATATTTGGAAATCCTTATAATAAGTTTAGCATGAGAGAAACTGAATATCAAAACTCTTCTCTGCTAGAAATCAGCTTTTTTTCTTCTCAGTCTTCACGCTGACAAGGAAGAAATTGCGCGTGGTGAATGTGTGCCCATCACAGCATGGCAGCTCAGGCCAGAGGCCCTCAGAAAGAGGGAGTTTCAGAATATTTTGTGCCAGGTTAGAGAAGCAGAGAGGGAACTTGTTTCAGGGGGTTTCAGAAACTTAGTTCCTGAAACAGGTCCCGTGTCTTGTCCAAATTAGTTCCTGAAACAGGTCCCGTGTCTTGTCTAAATCCCTCTCTTTTTTTTTTTTATTTTTCTAACTTCAGCTTCTCTTCTGCAGTGTTACTGGGGGGCTGGTGAGGGTCTGGCTCTGTGCTGAGCCCATGTCTGTGACAGCTTTCAGCAGCCAAACTGGCTGAGTTCGGGTGCGTTGGTTCCAGTTGCTGCTGGTTCCCTCGTGTCCCACCCTGAAGCCTGCAGAGCCCCGGGCTGTGGGGCAGCGGGGCTGGGAGAGCCTGGAAACTGGGGGAAACTGCTGTTTCTTTTGGGGCATTTTCAGAGAATCTCACTGCTGCACAGAATAATTTTCTTTTGAATTTAGTTGGAGTGAATTATGTGTCATCTTCCCAGAGCCATAGAGGGATTGTTCCTTGACTAATCTTAGTTTCTGGGTAACACCTTCTGGGTGGTGGAGAGCAGAATCCCAGAGACCCGTCACATCGCTGCTCAGTGCAGAGCAGTAGAAGGTTGTGTTACGTGACTCCTCCCTCTTCCTGGTTTTCAGTGTGTAATTCATCCCTTGCTTCGATTTGAATCACTATTTTTTTTTTTTTTGCTGCCAAAGTACATGAAAAATTGCATGCTCAGTTAGGAAACCTGGCATGATTTGTAGGTGAGACTCTTCCCCTGTCTGTGCTGCTGTTCTTTGCTGCTCGGGGTCTCTGGGCTCCTGTGTGGATGGACACCAGGCAGACACATGGCGTGGAAATCCAGTGGCCAGCCTGAAGTCAGGATGCTCCTGCTGCGTGCTTTGGGGTTGCTTGCTTTCAGGGCAGACTCAGAGGACTGTACTAACAGCCAAATGTGGAATAATTAAGAATAACTAATGGCATTTACAGCCTGGTTGGAAGGTGTGTGGGTGTATGGGGGTGTTCATATTTATTCAATGGAGAACCTTGGGATGAGCTGGTTTGGAAAAGGTGTGCTGCTGTCTCCACATGGCCACATCAGCCATTGCAGAGCCCCAGCCGTGGGCAGGATCAGGAGAGGACACCTCAGGGAAAGGACTCCGTTTGCTTACAATGCCCTAAGGAGGAGCGTGAGGCTGGAGGAGGATTTCCCAGTTGGAGCTGCTGCCAGGAAAGGGCAGGATGCTGAATGCTGGCCAGGAACGTGAGACAGTGTTTGGGAATGATGGTGCCTCGAGGCCGTGATGTCTGTGCAAAGCCTGGCAGAGGGGCAAGGCGAGGGGTGGGCACTAAGGGTAGCAGCAGGGAATGGGAACGAGCATGTGGCAGAGTCTGCTTTGGGAGGCAGGAGGCTCCTGTACTGCTGGGAGTTGTGGGGAGCAACACTGGGACATCAGCCATGTCCCTGGAGAAGGGCTTTCCCGTGTCTGCAGTGTGTCACGGGGTCTGTGCAGGCTTTGCAGAGCTTCAAGGAATCAGTGCAGGTCTCTGGAAAGCCCGAGACTCTCCTTCTCCAGCCAAGCAGGGGTGTCTGCTTTGGTCTCAGGGTGGCTGTGAGATAAGGGAAACTAAACTTCTGAAGCCAGCAAGACCTAAAATGTCCTGGACACAATGGAGTTTCCCCTGGTACAGAAAAGCTCTGACTTCTCTTTTTGTTGGACTCAAGCTTGGTCCAAGCTCTGACTTCTCTTGGTACAGAAAAGCTCTGACTTCTCTTTTTGCTGTACTCAAGCTGGGTCCAAGCTCTGACTTCTATTTTGCTGGCCTCGAGCTTGGTCCCTCTCCAGCCTCCTCTGCTGCCTGAGCAGAGACTGACTTGTTTCCAATGGGTCCTTGTTTCCTTGCTCCATGTGGTTTTCCATTTTCCCACTGCTCTTCCCACCCAGCTCCTCTCAAACTGGGCCACTGCTCCTGTGGGTCTCAGGACTGGTTTCTGTACGTTATTCTGCTTTGGCCAAGTGGCTGGAGAGGGGAGAGCCCAGGGTCTGGAGATGAAGGCCCTGTTTTGTTTTCTTTTCAAAAAAAGCAGATTCTTTTCCCCTTGGCACTTTCCACATCACCCTCGTCACCGAGCAAACTCTCTCCCATCTCCTGAAGGAGTCAACCTATCTCTCTGGAGGCTTGCCAGGATCTGTCCTTTCCCTGACCTTACCTCTGGGGCAATCCTTATTCAGGCCTTAATCACATCCTGTCTAGACTTTGTTGCGGTTCCCGCTGTTATGGTCTTCTGAAAGCCCTCCAGCCTGAAGTGCCAGAGGAACTAGCGTGATGCAGGTGATGGTGCACAAGGTGTCAAACACGGGCTTTGTCCTTTTTGGTCCATCTCTAATGTGCCTGGAGGCAACTTCCCAAAGCCCTGAGGCACCTGCCCAGCGTGGGCCACGCTCGCCCCCTTCTCAGCTCTCTTTTCTGCCATCCTGGCAGGGGCTGCAGGTCAGGATGGTCTTCGCTTGAGCTCTGCCAGGGGGATGGAGGACATGGACTGGCATGCCCAGGTTTTACGCTTTTCTCTGCAGGGCAGGAGGCTTTTCTCTCTTATCCCAAGTGTTACACTGCGAATTCCTGGCACTCCTGGCTTGGGAATGGGTTGTTGGCTTCCTGTTTCAGTGGGTGGCTGACTTTGGCCAACACAGTGGGTTGTCCAAAACCCATAGGCATATCAAGATCTTGTTTTCAGCCTTTTTGAGTCCCTTTTACTAGGTGAGAATACCAGAAACCTGCACTCACCTCCTGCCTGCACCACACAACTCGCACTTACTCTATCCCTTCTTCTTCACTCCCCTTCATATCCTTCTTTTCCTCATTTTTTACACCATTTCCCCATCTGCACAGCCACTGCTTATGCTTGTGTTTGAGTGCTTGATCCCTGGAGGTCTTCAGTACCTGCTCTCCCCTGGTGCTCATGGTAGAAGGATATTTGATTTGGGTAGGCCAAGGTGAGGTTCAAGGGTGACAGCTAAAGCCTTCACCATGGATCTCCTTTTGGTGTGGTGGTTATTTGCATCAAAGTCTAGCTGAGCATAAAAACTCCTTCCTGAGTGTATAAATTCCTTGCTTATAATCTTGGCAGAAAAAAAATGTGTGAGGTGGTAAAAGAGGGTAAATGCATTGTGGGGTGAAGTCTTGGAGAACGTGCATTTAATATGGATACATGCAGAAGTAAAAATCCAGCAGCAAAGGAGCCAGGTCATGCTTCAAGAGTTAGAGCTGTAGCGTGGAAAGCAACGACTCAAAGGCTTTGGTTTATCACTGAAGGTGGTTAAGTTTCCCTGACCTGAAGCTCATGCCCTTCTCCAAACTGGATTTCTTTTAATCATATTCTCCTATTGCTCTGGTCTGTGTGAAACCAAAGTGAGTAACGGCCGGGGCAGAGCTGGAGCCAGGAAAGCTGCCACTTGGAAGCGTGTGATCAGGGGAGCCCTGATGAGAAGTGACTGGGTGAGATCACCCTGTGTGGGGGAGCTGCGTCATTCTTGGTCTGATGGGTGAGCTCTGCTTCATAGAGGATACTGATGGTCTCGTGAGGGCTACAAGGATAAATCAAGATGTGGAAAAAAATATGGAAGATTAAGAAAGCTTCATCTATTTAGCTCAACTGAATGAATGGGGACACTTGGACTTTGCAGATACGACCCTCGTATGGTTATCACTGGAGCTTCTCCTTGGAGTTGCACCCAATTCCTCTGGAGAAGAATCCAGTACTGGTAAATAAAAATTGTGTGTGGATCAGTCCTAGGAGCAGATACCTGTCTTAAGAGCTCCCCACCAAGGATTATAGGATTTCTCTGGCCAGCAATGTAGGGGGTCACCACCATGTTCTCCTTTGGCATCAGCTCCATCAGAAAAGACCTGCCTCTATTTTTCTGGGCAGAGGTATAAGATGATTATGAGAGAGAGAAGAGAGGGTGATGTCTCAGGAGGCATCCATGGCTCAGGCTTTGCCTGCCGAGCTCGGGGCCAAGCGTGCAGGGTTTGCACGGATCCAGTGCACGAGTCCCTCGTGCCCGTGAGAAGGGGCACGAGGGACCCTCGTGTCCAGAGAAGGGCGACAAAGATGGTGAGGGGTCTGGAGAATAAGTCTGATGAGGAGAGGCTGAGGGAGCTGGGGTTATTCAGCCTGGAGAAGAGGAGGCTGAGGGGAGACCTTCTTGCTCTCTCCAACTCCCTGAAAGGAGGGTGTAGAGAGGTGGGGGTCGGTCTCTTTTCTCAAGTCACAGGCGACAGGATAAGAGGAAATGGCCTCAAGTTGCGCCAGGGGAGGTTCAGGCTGGATATTAGGAAAAATTTTGTCACTGAAAGGGTTCTCAGGCATTGGAATGGGCTGCCCAGGGAGGTGGTTGAGGCCCCATCCCTGGAGGTGTTCAAAAGCCGGGTTGATGTAGTGCTGGGAGGTCTGGTTTAGTGATGATGCTCCTTGTTTGTTGTGTGGGTGTCTATTTTTGTCAGTGAGGTTGACGGTTGGACAAGATGATCTTTAAGGTCCCTTCCAACCTAGAAGATTCTGTGATCTGTGATTCTGTGTCCCGATGCCCGGCTGCAGACTCCTCCCTGCCCTGACCACTCCTGTGCGGGGGGGAGCAGGGAGAATGGGGTTAGGAGGAGAGGTAACTGTTCTTAAGCTTGGATGGGAAGGTACTTTGGCTGCAAGGCTTTAATTTCTGGGCACCTTTTCATAATGTTTTTGTTACCATATTTTGCTTTACAAGGCGTGGTTATGGCTTCCTCCTTCCTGCTGGGGCTCTGCAGCAGCCCCAGCCCTGATCTCCTGTTCTTGTCTTGGGGGAAGCACAGTAACCCCCTGCTTCCCACCTTCCCTCCTGGCTTTTGTTGTAGCTTGTTTTCTTTTAGGAAGCACTTGAACTGTGCCCCTTCCTCCTGGAACAATGCTTTGCCCGTTGTGTTCTGTAGTTAAATCCATCAGCAGAGGAGGCTTTGCTGCTTGCTGTCCTGCAGAGCACACCCAGATGAACCGTGTCTGAGACATCAGTGTTGGCCTCTATGGACTTTTTTTTTTTTTTTTCCCCTATAAAATCTCTTCACACCCCCTAAAAAGATCTGTGTGACAAGTGCTGTGTGGCCTTGATCACTCTAGTCATAGCCCGGGTGTGCCCGTCTCTGCCTTCAGAGGAGTCCTTTCATCACTCAGGTTATTCTGTGTCTGATTTTTGGTTAGGAAGTCAGGTCTGGGAAAAACCCAAAGACGCTCTGGCTCTCCAAGGAGCAGCTCTGGGGGATTCTGTGTCGTGCCTGGATGAATTCAGGCAATGCCTTTCTTTTCTGTTTGCTCTTTTGCTGTTATGAGCCCTGTGCTTTATCACGGTAGATGCCAGATCTGTTTGCAAAGGGCTGGTAGAGACATGTTCCAGCTTGCCAGCAGTGCCATGGCAGCCCTGGGCAGAGCTCCCCGTTACTCCAGCCCCCCCTTATACCTCCTGCTGCTGCTGCTGCCTCAGGGTCACCTGTGATTCGAGTTTCCTGTGCTCAGCTCTACAGGGGGGTGAGTGCTACCAGGGTCCACTGGAGCCCTGGGCCTCGCGGTGCTGGGGTGCTCTTGTCAGTCTCTGGCTGTGGAGGGACACCCCTGTTTCCTTCCCCCAGTAACTCGGAGGAGCAGAGGGACCTCTGTAAACCATTTTGTGTGGAGCTGCTCGAAAATCAAGTGTCTTCCTGGAAGCAGCAACTAATGGACCTGCTCTTACCTAACCCGCGCTGGCTGCGCTTTTATCTGCCCCACATCCCGAATTCAATCAGGCCCATCTTCCCATAAAAGCACAAAGTTACCTGTAAATGCTTTTTGTGTGTTTCTCTTTCCATGAGTCCCTAATTTAAATCTGCTTGGTTTTGAAGTGGTGGGTGTTTTTTTTCCTGCTGATACTTCTAATCTCTTTTTCTACCCTTCCCTTTGTGTTAGGTCTCCATTTTCTTCCCTCCATTTCCAGCATGGCCCCTTGCTGCTCCTGCTTTTATCTCCTTCACTTTGCTGTGTTGCTGTTTTCAAAATCCCTGAACATCTCTTCTTTGTGGCATCAGGCATGTCCCAGAAAAGTTGGTTGCCATTTGGAACAAGATGGGGATGGGAGAAAGATTATAGTGCAGATTGCACTTCGTTATTCCTTACATTACTAATAAGGTCAGGAGTGATGAAGAGGGTGAATGTGGGCACGAGGCCAACGGTGTGTTGAGAGCAGAGGAAGGGATTTTCCAAATAATACAGAGGAAAACAGACACTCCCTGGATTCATTGTCAATTAAAGCTACGCCAGTAGCTTTGGGCTTATTAAGAGTCCCACAAAAATGAATTTCCAGGGCAAGGAGAAACCTTGTGGTGAGGGCTTGATTTGGGCTGAAAGCCGGATGCTGCTGCCCTGCCGTGAGACTCACCACCTCGGGATAAACCCTTACCCAGCTCCTCCTCCTCCTCCTCCTCCTGACGTGTGTCTGTCACCCGCCGGGCACAGAGACTGACTGTACTGGCAGTGTGTCCTCGTAAACAGTGACTCAGTCCCTGTCCACAGCAAAGTCACCTCTCGAAGGGTGACTTGGTGGTGCCAGCTCCCAGGGAGCCCCCGGGACGCGGGGTGGTTCGCTGCTTTGGCCAGAGGGTTGCTGGAAAGATGCAAACCCTTCCTTGCTGATGCTTGGTGTTGCAAAGCAGCTTTCCTGGTGCTGTGGGAGGTTTTTTGGGAGCATCCCAAGGCACGGTTCAAAACAGCCACGTGCTCACACGCTGCGTCCTGTGCTGAGAACAGTGGGGGGCTCGGTGGCGTGCAGAAGGGTTGGCATCCAGTGTGCCCAGTGGCCTTCTGCAGCCGCTTCCTGGCATCTGCTGGGTTTTGCTGGGAGCCCCTGGCTCCTGCTGGAGAGCAGGGCAGGCTCAGACCTCCTTTACTGGTGTAATGATTGCACCGAGCTACTCTCCCCCAGTAGGTTTCTGGGTCAAGGATCTCCAGTGCAGTGGAGAAGCTCATTCTTCTTATTTTAAAGATCGCCCCAGTCTGCACTGATTGCCCTGGGGAGGTCAGCCAAGCCAGAAGCAGAACAAAATCTACCTTTTGAGCAGTTATGAATGCTCCGGGGTAGCTCCCAGCTCCTGGGACACTTGAGTCTCTGCTCAGGCACAGGGCTGGGCAGACACCAGGTTCAGTGTTTGCTTTTCACCCGTCAGCGTGGTTTAAAGGTGTCAGGTTTGTTCCCTGCAACCGCTCTCATGGGTTCTGCTCTTGTGAAAGCCAAACTGTTAATTTCTCACAGGGAGCAACCCGGGGAACTCAAAGGCTGCGAGTGGTGAGAAGCTCCACCGTGAGCACCTTTGGGGAGATCACATTTGCTTTTTGGGCTGCAACTTCTGCAGCGTGCTGGAATTAGTCGGCAACTTATTCCCTCCTCCTCCTCCTCAGATTTATCATTTATGTAAATGGGAAGTGACACGAGAGAGCAGAGGGTGTGTTTGTGTGGTGTTCTGCTGTTGGGCAGGTTTATTCCTCTTGTCATGGGACTCCACCAGCCTCGGTAGGTGGCTGCCAAGCCCGGGGAGCCTCGTGCGAAGCTCGCTGGGAGCACCCGGAGGGGTGTAGCAGCAATCAGCCCCTTGGGAAGGGCTGCCTGGGCTGCCTGGCATGGCTGGTGCATTTCCCTGGGGCAGAGGACCTTCCCAGGACGCTCTCTCAGTGCCAAGAGATGAATTCCTTATAGCTGCTTTGCTGCTCTTGTGTTTCCAGGTGACCCTCTTTGTCTACTCCGACCTGCTGCTCTTCACCAAGGAGGACGAGCCTGGGCGCTGCAACGTGCTGAGGAACCCTCTCTACCTGCAGAGTGTCAAGCTCCAGGAGGGTGAGTGTCTGCAGCAGCAGTTGGAGACATTTGGGGCATTTTCTGGGCCACTAGCTAGAAAGGTTTCTCACCAGCAGCAGGATACCACACCACTATCCCACTGCTTCCAGTATGTAACATCCAACTGGTGCTGCCAGATCACCCTTCCCTGGGGTGCAGGGCCAGCATCCCCCTCCCCAGCCCTGAATTAACCCTGTCCCCAGGAGCTCCATCTCCTGGGACACCGTAGGGACACTCGGGCAGCACCACGTCCCAGGGCTTTTCAGGTGCATCTCTTGGGGATCTGGGGCCGCCGTTCCCCAGCATCTCTCTCTGCTGTGTGTTCCCCTTGCTGGGGTTACACTGCCCGCTGCGGGGGCTCGCCCAGGCTGGGAAAGGGAAGTGAAGTCTTGTGGTTTCCCCTGTGGTGCCTCGAGAGATTTCAGAGGTTGTCTCCCAGGCAGTCTGGTGAAGCCCTACTGACCTTTACTTCACTACTTCTCCTTCCAGCCGCCCACGTTTTCTCCCACGCCAGCAGCCCTCCCCCATGCACTCCCCACTGGTGAGGAAAGAGGCCTGCGTGGGTGGCTGTGGATCGTGCCCTTGCTCTCTTCACCTTGGCTGGGCTTCTGTGTCCAGCTGAGGGCTCAGGGAGGGCTACTAGGGCAGGGGGGTGGCTTGAAATCAGTTAATTCGAAATGCTGAGGCTGTACAGAAGATGGCCTTTAGCTGCTCAGGGTCAAAAGAGAAATGAGTGAATTGCTCTACCACATCCTATTTGCTGTGGTGGAGCCACTTCTTGGCCCTGGGCCCAGCTCCCACCTTGTTCCTCCTTTGGTGCAGTTGCTCTTTGGGTACAGGCTTCTTTTGTGTCGAGTTGCCCGACTGCAGCAGCCTGGGGCTGGTGCCCAGCTCCTCTGGCTGTGGGTATCACTGGACCAGGACCCCACAGGGAAAATCATCATTAGATATAAGGAAAAACTTTTCTGTGATGAGGTTGGTCAAATGCTAAGCTGCCCAGAGAGGTTGTGGGATCTCTGTCCCTGGGGGTGTTCAGGACCCAACTGGGCACAGCCCTGAGCACCCTGCTCCGGCTGCTTTGGGAAGGGGCTCGGACAGGAGACCACCAGAGGGTCCCCTTCCCACCCGAATTGCTGTGTAACTGTATGAGATGATGTCTTTGTGCAGTCCTGTGGCCCTGACCAAAAAGGGATTAATCCAGATTTGGGCTGCTCCTCCAAATAAATCATTTGCTGGATGAATTTTGCCACTTCCCGTGACTTTCCCCAGCCAAGCTGGGAGCTCTGTGCACGAGCTGCGTCTCTCTGCGTCCCCCACGTTGTTGTGAGCCTCAGTGCTGGGGCTCTGCAATGCTCTGCTGGACACCACAGGCTGCCTTTCGGTTGTTATTTCCTGTTTCCAACAACATTTCTGTTCCCAAATTAATTCAAGGATCTCTTTGGTGGGGGGAGAAACATTTCTGTTCCCAAATTAATTCAAGGATCTCTTTGGTGGGGGGAGAGACATGGTGAGTGAGATGGGGCACCATGGTGTGAGCCATTTAGAAAAAGCCATTGAAGCTTTGCTGGGGTTTGTTGAGTTTGTTCTCAGCGCTGCTTATTTCTAAGAAACGGACAAAAGGGATTGTTCCTTGTTGAAGTGCTCGTTGGTCAGCGTCTGCTCCGGGAGCGCATGCTCCTCTGGCTGCTCTCAGGGGCTGTTCAACAGCCCTGCTCTTATTCCTCTCCTTGAAGAAATCACCTTCCCTGGTGCTGGTCCTGGCTCTGTGCACGAAGGTCTGTTTGCATCTGGGCTCGGGAACGTGCCTCCGGACCTCAGGCAAAGCCATTGGATTTTGGGAGCAGTTTTCTGCCACTTATTTCCTTCTTGCCATAATAACGTGGCTGGATCACATCTGGAAGAGCTGAAGGAGCCTCTCTGGAGGGGATGTTTGTCTCTGCAGCGCTGAGCTGCCCCCCCAGACGCTGGCAATCCGGCACGGTCAGAGTTTTCAGGCAGCTCATCCTCCTGATTTGGGCAGAGCCCCTTCACAGGCGGGTGGAACGAGCAAAAAAGATGTCCGTGCCTTTTGGCAGGGGTTTTCTCTTGGTCTCCTGAATAACTGAATGGCACATGAATAGGAACAGGCGTATTGCTGAGTATAACAATTGAGACATCTCCGGTACACTGAAGACCATTGTGCTGTTTCCTGTTTCTGCTGCTCGCTGCACTGTGCGAAAGCAAATCAGTATAATCTGCTTTACAATGCTCTGTCTTCCTGCTTTAGAAGCTGAGCGTGGCTGATGAGCACCGCGCCGGGCAGCGCTTCCAGCACGGCAGGGCTGGCTTCCTCACTAGATACTGTGGGAATTTCCACAAGGAGGTGGCCACCTCCCTGTGGGATCCTGGCCCTCCCTGGGTGGGTGGGTGCCCTCCAGGGACAGAGAGGAGCACTCCTGTTTTGCAGCCAGAATGAGGATCCCCAGGTTTTGAGCCCCATCCCCAGCTGGGATCCTGCACGTGAGGACTTTTCATGCACTGCTTTGCTGTCCCCAACATCCCAACCCGCCGTGGCTTACAGCAATCAGCCCCAAGATGGGCAGATGCTCAGAGTATGATTTATGGGGCTTCTGATCCCCTGTGGCTTCTCCCTTCTGCTCCAAAGCTGCTGCAAAGCACCCAGGGCTTACACGTCCCTGAGGACGAGTGCCACAAAGGGTGATGTGTCACAGAGGCTTGTCCCATCTCAAGAGCCAGGTCTGGATGTGCCCAAGAGCCTTCTGCTCTCCCCACACACCCAGGATCCCCAACATCCTGCCCTGTGAAACTCCTCTTTGGGTGCCTGATGCTGAGCAGACAGAAGGGGACAGGGAACAGGGTGCCCACCCTCACTGTGACCATTGCCACCGTCCTCCGGGCTGTGTGAGGAGGCTGAGGAGAGGAGCAGGACCATCTTCCCTCTTTTTCCCATCTTTTTGACCCCAGGCCCAGGGTGCACCATCCCAGTGCAGCGAGTGAGGGATTGCACAGGGCACCGAAAAATGGATGCTTGGGTACTGCTGTGGGGTCTGAACTGGGTGAGCCAAGACCCTCTGGGAGGGGAGGTGGATAATAGGATGACCATGAGCCAACAATCCAAGATGTCCAATGGCATCCTGGGGTGCATCAAGAAGAGTGTGAGCAGCAGGTCGAGAGAGGTCATCCTGCCCCTCTGCTCTGCCCTGGGGAGGCCCCATCTGGAGCACTGGGACCAGTTCTGGGCTCCCCAGTTCCAGAAGGACAGGGAACTGCTGGAGAGGGGACAGCAGAGGCTACAAAGATGATGAGGGGCCTGGAGCATCTCTCTTACGAGGAGAGGCTGAGGGACTTGGGTCTTTTTAGCCTAGAGAAGAGAAGGCTGAGGGGGCATCTGATCAATGCTAAAAATAAAGGGTGGGTGTCAGGAGGATGGGGCCGGTCTTTTTCCAGTGGTGCCCAGGGACAGGACAAGAGGAAATGGGCACAAACTTGAATATAACAAGTTCCACCTAAACATGAGGAGGAACTTCTTTCCTTTGAGGGTGGCAGAGCCCTGGCAGAGGCTGCCCAGAGATGTGGTGGAGTCTCCTTCTCTGGAGACATTCAAACCACCTGGACACGTTCCTGTGCAACCTGCTCTGGGTGGCCCTGCTTTGGCAAGGGGTTGGACTGGATGATCTCCAGAGGTCCCTGCCAACCCCATGGGATTCTGTGAGAGAGGGATTTTTTGATTTTTGATCCTGTGTTTCTGTGGGTGGCACGGGGCGGTGGGCAGAGCCGGGAGCTGCGTAAGCGCCTGCCCCGCGCGTCACCGCGGGCGCTGGAGAGGGGACGTGTCCCCGCAGGACCCGCGTTCTCCTCCTGCCTGCGCCCAGCAGACGCAGCAGCCCAGCCCTGGGGCAGGGACGGGCCAAGTTACTGCAGAAGACAAGCCGGTCCCCGTCACGACCCATCAGGAAGAAACTTGAAATATCTTCGAGTGAGTTTGTTTTTCCTCCTGCTTGCTTCTTTGTAGTGTTTGGCTGAAATTGGCTGAGGGTTTGGGCTGTTCAGTTGTCACTAAAGGTGCCGCGTGGGGAAGAACTTCTTTCCTTTGAGGGTGGCAGAGCCCTGGCAGAGGCTGCCCAGAGATGTGGTGGAGTCTCCTTCTCTGGAGACATTCAAACCACCTGGACACGTTCCTGTGCAACCTGCTCTGGGTGGCCCTGCTTTGGCAAGGGGTTGGACTGGATGATCTCCAGAGGTCCCTGCCAACCCCATGGGATTCTGTGAGAGAGGGATTTTTTGATTTTTGATCCTGTGTTTCTGTGGGTGGCACGGGGCGGTGGGCAGAGCCGGGAGCTGCGTAAGCGCCTGCCCCGCGCGTCACCGCGGGCGCTGGAGAGGGGACGTGTCCCCGCAGGACCCGCGTTCTCCTCCTGCCTGCGCCCAGCAGACGCAGCAGCCCAGCCCTGGGGCAGGGACGGGCCAAGTTACTGCAGAAGACAAGCCGGTCCCCGTCACGACCCATCAGGAAGAAACTTGAAATATCTTCGAGTGAGTTTGTTTTTCCTCCTGCTTGCTTCTTTGTAGTGTTTGGCTGAAATTGGCTGAGGGTTTGGGCTGTTCAGTTGTCACTAAAGGTGCTGCGTGGGGAGCGGAGCCTTTGGATTAGCCCGGGCACTGGCTGCCACCTCCCCGGCGTGAGGTTGTCCCTCTCCCCGTGTCCTTCGTGGTTCTCTGTGGGGCAGGAGATGAGCAGAGCACGTTGGTTGCACGGCTCCAGGGCACGGCAGGCTCTGGCACGCCAGCCTGACCCTCCGGAGACTGGAAAAAGCTCCAGTGGAAGAAATTCCAGCAGACCTGGTTTGTGCTGAAATCTCTGCCCGGGGCTGCCCTTCCCAGCTCTGCCATCGCTCTCCTGCCTCCCCACGCCGGGGATTGGCACCGGCACAAGCCCAGCGGTTGGGCTGGGCAGCTGGTCCCTCACATCCCCTTTGTTTTCTCTCTAAAGGCAGTTACTGGTAGAAAATGGGATTTAAGCAGTTCCTTAGCCCGGGCCGTGTGTCCCGTTGTCACTGGGCTGCTTGGCCCACGTGCAGCAACGAGCCTCGGAGGGACAGGGGCAGGGGCTGCTGCACTGCAGGTTGCTAATGCCAAGATCTGGAGCTCAACGAGAGGAATTTGGAAGGGAACTTAATTCTGATGGTTTTGGGCTTTGTCAGGATCGCTTGTTACTGCAGAAGGAAGAAACAGAGGCCCAAGAGAAGTGGGGTCGTTCCCAGGGGTGATAAACTCCACCGTCACCGGTCTGTGCTGAGGCTGCGCGTCTCCCGAGGGCGACTTGTTCCTTGGATCAGCCGGGAAAGCCGGGTTAAAGCTCCTGAGGAAGAGTGGCTGGGACACCTTAGTCTTCTGCAATCTGCTTTGCAAGGCAGCCTGGAGAGCTGTGGTCGTGGTGCAGGGAGGAGCAGAGAGCCCAGCTGGGAAGACAGGGTGGCTTTTGTACCGCTGAGCGCTTGGGAAGCCGGAGCGGCAGGAGGGGATGGTGGATGGTGACTCGGATCCTGCCTCCAAACCCTCCCTGGGGGGAAAAGCACTGGCTGAGGGGCTCCTGTCGGAGGCTTTGGCTTTGTGAGGAAAATGCTCAGCGATGGTCCTTCTGGAATTTCTGGAAGGCGAGTGCCAGGAGAGCTCGAGCATTGCTGTGGGGAGCGGTGAATGGATTGTCTGTGGTGCAGAGTGAGGTTCGGGCTCCCAGCCAAGGCCGTTGGGCGTGTGCTCTCAGCGTGGCTCCCTGCTGGAAGGGGGGATCTGGAGGGGCAGCGGGGATGCCCTTTGGCTACCGGCTTTGGGGCCAGGCTGCTTCCCTCACCCTTGCCAGGGTAGGGCAGATTGAAGATCATGAAAAGACACAAGAGTCCCTCACTCGAGAGGTCCCCGGCAGCGCTCCCAGCAGGGCTGGGCTCCAGCATCCTGCTGTGACACCGTGTCCTGGTGTCCCCAGAGTGTGATGTTCCAGCCCCTATCCTGCACCGTGCATTAAAGGTGAAGCTGGTAGCGGAGGCAGATCTGCCCTCCCCCATCGGGCAGCTCCAAGGGGGACATCCAGCAAATGCCCCCAGGCCCTCGTGCTTCTCCATGGGGTTTGTGTTGCCCGTGGAGTGACTCAGGAGGTATCAGTCCCTCGGTGGGTCACAGCTCTTATCTTGACATTTGGGCTGCTGCCCACGGCAGAAGAATTGCTTTCCTCCGGGGAGCAGGGTGTTTCCACTGCTGTGCAGGGCCTGTTCCCATCGTTAGCGCAGCTTGGGCTGCTGAAATGAAGCAGGGCTTGTGCTGACACCGCTGTGGATGGGGTCTGCGGCCCTGCCCGGGCTGCGGATCTGATCTCATGGCAGCATTAATGTCATTAAAGGGGTTATGAAAGCTGCAGCCCGGCGGTGCCACGCAGTGTCAAGAACAAAGCTGGTGTGGGCCGTGCTGGTGTGAAGGAGCGAGCTGGCTCCTGGAGATGGGATGTCCTGCTTCAGAGTTGAGGTGACCCTGTCCTGTGGCAGCTTCATGTCCTCACACGAGGCTGATGTGTTACAGGAGCTGGCTTCCCTGGGGCTGGGGACACCCGTGTCCCACCAGCAAGGATCAAAGACCAGGGCAAATCTTCAGGAATGGCGTTTTGTTGGGGACAGGGAATGCTCAGCCTGCAAGAACCAGCCTGGTGGAGCAGCTGGAGCGTAACACGTCCCCTGGGACAGCAGCAAAGTGGGAGCTGAACTGGGCTGCTCCGTGATTTTAGCAGGACATGGATCGCAGTGTTGGTCACTGAATTGCCTCCAGCACCAACTCCTTTCCTGAAGCTGTGGAAGCACAAGTCCCTTGGCCAAGTCTCCTGAGTGGCACCACGCTGGAGGGAGCTTGGGGAGTTTGCTCTCAGCCCGATGGAGCAGGATGAGCTCTCCCCCCTGCCCCATGTTGGCCACTTCCCATTGCCCTGGGATTTGGCTCCATTTCCTTGGAGAGGCACCAACCCCAAGGGTGTGGGGGGGGGCTTTCTGGGCTGCTAGGTCATGTTGCTGACTCGTCCACCAAGACCCTTGGAGCACCTCTCCTATGGAGACAGGCTGAGGGAGCTGGGATTGTTCAGCCTGGGGAAGAGGAGGCTCCGGGGAGACCTTATAGCGGCCTTTCAATACCTGAAGGGTGCCTACAGAAGAGCTGGGGAGGGACTCTTTGCCAGCAAGTGTAGTGATAGGACAAGGGGAAACGGTTTTAAATTGGAAGAAAAAAGATTCAGATTAGATGTCAGGAAGAAATTTTTTACTATGAGGGTGGTGAGACACTGGAACAGGTTGCCCAGGGAAGTTGTGGATGCCCCATCCCTGGAGGGGTTCAAGGCCAGGCTGGATGGGGCCTTGAGCAACCTGCTCTAGTGGGAGGTGTCCCTGCCCAGGGCAGGGGGGTTGGAACTCGATGATCTTTGAGGTCCCTTCCAACCCAAACCATTCTATGATTCTATGACCCCCAGGTCCTTCTCTTCAGGGCTGCTCTCCATCCATTCACTGCCCAGCCTGGATTTGTGCTTGGGATTGCCATGACCCAGGTGCAGGACCTTGCACTTGGCCTGGTTGAACTTCATGAGGTTCCTGCAGGCCCATCTCTCCAGCCTGTCCAGGTCCCTCTGGATGGCATCCCTTCCCTCCAGCATGTTGCTCCACACAGCTTGGTGTCATTGGCAAACTTGTTGTGGGTGCCCTCAGCCCCACTGTCCATGTCTCTGACAAAGGTGAGCAAGGACATAAGGACAGGAACTGCTCTGGTCAGTGCTCCTGGGAGCAAAGTTTCCACTGTGGTAGGATGGGATAGACTTGGTGCCCAGGGTGGCTGCATGTCCTGTAGCAGGTTGGGCAGAAGAACCTGTGCGTGGCCTCTGAATAAATCAAACGTTTTTCCAAAGGGAATAACCCCAAGGAGGATCTGTGAGAACCTGGTGAGTCCATGCAGGACACCATCCAGCACGGCCTGCCCAGCGCACGGCCCTGCAGATGCGGCGTCCGTCCCCCCCAGATCACAGCCTGGTACTGGCAGATGACAACAATAAATATTCATTAAACGCTGTCCCTTAGCCAATTCCTCTGCCAGTGGCTCCGCTTGCAGAAATGCACTTGTAGCTTAATTTTGATCCCGGTTTTTCTTCTTTACAGGCTCAGAAGATCGGAAATTCTGCCTCCTTTACCTCGCAGAGGTGAGTGTTGCTCTTTCCCAAATTAACCTTCAAAGCGGGAGCTGAACACACACTGACAGCTCTGACCCTCTCTGCTGGGGCGAGGAGCGCCGAACGGGCTGATTTTTAACTTCCTTTTTAGTTAATTTGCCAGAGATCTGGAAAGGAAACGTTAATGGCTGCAGGCAGAATAGATCAGTAAGAAGCCTCCAAAAGGAGCGTGCGGCTGGGGAGGCTGGGCAGCACGGAGATGGGTTCTCTTTTCCCCTTCCCCCCGAGCACAGGAGATGGATCTTCCTCCACACATCTCCCTTTCGCTTTATCTTGGGATTCCTTCTCCCTGGGAGCAGATTCCCTTGGCTTCTATTCTGTCTTTATTTTCTGAGGCGACTTGCTTTCCTCATCTTCAAGCCCCTCGGGTTTGAAGCCCTGGAATAAAATCAGGAAGCTGAGTCTAAAAGATAGAATCGTAGCTCTCGAATGGCGCGGCTCGATGCTCTGAGCAGCTTTGGAATCACTCAGGAGTTGGCACAATCCCGTTTGTGTCACGAAGCAGCCAAGGAGGCTGCAGAGTTGGTTCCACAGCGACTGGAGCCACCGTATCATTGAACACTGCCGCTTGGGTTTTGGTTTTTTTTTTTTATTTTATTCCTTTTTGAGTGACTTTACCGTGTTCCTGCTTTCAAGGCCTTGTATTTTCAGCGGTGGAAATTTGGATGTGGGAAAAGATCCCCAGGGCGCAGAGGAGAAAGGCAAACATTGCTCAGCAGCCCCGGGAAAGAATAAGCTATTGTGAAAGCTGGGCGAAAACGGCCCAAATGAAAGTTGTTCACCTTGAGCGGCTGGGATTGGGGCCAAAGCATGAATTGCTGCGTAACTATGGGCTGACGAGTTCTCTCTCACGTTTCCGTCGTGTTCCTTCCTTGTCTCCTCCGTTTCTGCCCGGGGTGGTGGGGCGGGAGCTGCCTCCTGGGGGGGTTTTTGCTCAGACCAGTGTGATGTCTCCCTGCCCAGCTCCTCTGCTGGGACTCGGGGAGGCTGCGCTGGGTGTCGTCAGCCACATCCTCCTGTTCTCTCCTGCAGTTGGAAAAATGCATTTGGAGCCCAAGGTTTAATTGAGAAGCTTTGGGCCCCTGAGTAGAAGTGATTGAAAGAGAACTGGCTGCATTTTGTGAGGTCTGGGGCGGGGGGAAGACTCATCTTTGTCAAGATGTTATGAAGCGCTTTGGTTTCTTCTGACGTGCTTTAGTGGCTCTCACAGCTCTGGTGACTGAGATCTGTCACACCCATTGCAGTTGGAGGCTAGGAGGTGCATAGAAAATGTGAAATATCTCCTTTACTGCGTGTATGCTCCCCTGCAGAGCACAGCAGGTCCAACCGGGCTGTGACTATGGGATTCTGCAAACCCCTCTTATTCCCCCGGGGTATTTTGGAGCTTCCTGATCTGTGGTGACCGGTGGGTCTGCCACATGCCCCAACCCCAGCAGTGGCTGCTCACACCCTGCCCTGTGCCAGCCCGTGGCGTTCAGGTGGCATCAGGGCAGCCCAAAACCAGCATCCTGCTGAGCAGCACATCCCCCAGGCCACCCCTTCCCTCCCAGACCCCATGGGGTTGCTGTGAGGCTGGTGGTTTGCCCTGAGTGGGGGAGATGAGGTCAATGTGAGACCCTCCCAGTGGGGAGGTGATTCTCCAGCCCCTGGTTTGGCTGGGGCTTTGCTGGAAGGAAGGGAGAAGGCGGCTTTTTTGTGTGCGCTGTGAGAACGTGGCACAGACAGAAACAGCCACCTTCAAGGTTAAGGAGACAGAGAACTTCTAGTCCCTGATATCAGACTCCTCCTGCAATGGGCAATTTTGGTTGGGAAGGGGAAGCTGAGGCGTGGAGAGGGGGACATGACCATGAGTCAGCCGTGGGACAAGGCAGGATGGTGTCCTGCTGACTTCCCCACGGTGGCTTTTCTGGGAAACGGTGACCTGCAGTCCCGAGAGCCACGTGGAGCTGGTGACTGGGTGGCTGGGACATGGGCTGGTGGTATTCTGGTAGCAGAAACCTCTTGCTTTCGCAGTGTAGGGGTTGTGGAGCTCAATGAACCCTCCTCGGTGGAGGTGGACCTCAGGTGAAGAGAGATGGGCTCTTCTTAAACGATGGGATGGTGTCATGGGAGCCAGCCTGGGAGCATCTACACATCTTACTCCTGAAGGGAAGCCAAGAAAAGAGTCATTGTCAGGTTATCTCTCTTTTCTTTCTTTGCATTCCTGTTCCAGGAGCAAAGCTTTTGTTATAGGGTTGTGGGGGTGTCACCAGGAGGTTTTAAGTCTTGGAGGCATTCGTTCCTGCAGGCTGGCTGCACTCGGAGGCTTTGCGGGGGCTTGGGTGCCCCATTGGGCTGGTGGGAGCATCAGTTTGTGGCATTAAGATGATTTTTTGAATTTTGGTGGATTCAAGTGGATATCGTGTGAAAGCTGGGGAATGAAAGTGAAGACCTAGAGCTGGGGTGGGGTCTCTGGTCCAGCCCAGCGTGGGGATCCCTATTGCCTGACGGCCGTGGTGTCCACTGGGTGCCATGCTGCTGCCTGGGGGACCTCCTTTTGCCACGGTGCAAGGCTCAACCTCCTTCCTGGCTGAGGGAACGAGTGGTTTTCCCTCTGCAAGGATGGGCTTCCCACCCAGAGGGGCTGTGCTCAGGCTGCTGGGGTGGGGGTCGGAGAGGTCTGGGGGTAGCCTCTGGCAGGGTGCTGGCACTGGCACCCTCCTGGCACCCTGGGGGTCCCTGCGTTGTGGTGCAGCAGTGCCTGGTGCCTGGGTCCTGCTGGCAGATGTGGCTGTCCTGCTGCCCACCCCTGCTGGTGGCCACTAGAAAGCTTTGTATAAGGATGCGTTGGGGCCCGATGCTTGTGTGGACATGGGGTTTTGTGCCATGTCATCCTGAGGGGGCTCTCCTCCTCCTGAGCTGCTCCTGTCCCACTCTCTGTGGCACTCTCTTGCCAGCAGCACTTGGCCTGCTGGAGCCTTTTGCTGGCCCAGCTCTGCAGGCTGGTCCTGGCTGGGAGGGAGGTGAGGGGTGTGGGGGTGATTTTGGTGGTCAGCGTTATCCGAGCTCTTCTGCCACCATGAGCTGGACAAACACATCCTTTGTGGTGCCCTGGTGGGGCTTGGGAGGTCAGGAGCAGCTCTCGTGCTGCTGTTTCCTATCTACAAATCTTCTACAGTGAGCAGTAATGTGTTTAGTGCTGCTGGGAGTGGAAAGGGAGCCCACGGGGCCGGGCTGACTCTGCCTTTGCTGCAGGAATAGCTCTTTGCCGAGGCTTTGAGCTGCCAGCTCCTCCTCGGGAAGGTTTGTGAGTAATATTCTGACCCGTAAGGTCGCGTTTTTGCATTTGGATCTGGCGTGATCCAAAAACAAAAGTACGTTTCAATGTCTGTGGGTTGCTTAAATTATTTTAGACAGGAAAGAAAAATCCAAAAACAAAAGTACGTTTCAATGTCTGCAGGTTGCTTAATTTATTTTAGACAGGAAAGAAAATTCCAACCTTCGGGGAAACTGCAGTGTCATAAAAAAGTTACTGCTGGTCATCCTGGGACTCTTTAGTCTGGAGAAGAGAAGGCTGAGGGGAGACCTTATCAATGCCTACAAGTATCTCAAGGGAGGGTTGAAGGAGGAGGGAGCCAGACTCTTTTCAGTGGTTCCCAGTGACAGGACGAGGGGCAACGGGCACAAGTTGGAACATAAGAGGTTCCACTCAAATATGAGGAGAAACTTCTTCACGGTGAGGGTGGCAGAGCCCTGGAACAGGCTGCCCAGGGAGGGTGTGGAGTCCCCTTCCTTGGAGATTTTCAAGACCCGCCTGGATGCTCCTGAGTAACATGCTCTGACAAGCTCTAGGCAATCCTGCTTCAGCAGGGGAGTTGGACTAGATGATCTCTATGGTCCCTTCCAACTCTAAAATTCAGTGAAATTCAGTGAAATCCTGTCTGATTGTGTATCAGTAAATCACTCCACGGAGTTTAAGTCCTGTGCATTCTGGTTATTTACACTCAGATAGCGAATCTTTCTAGCCTGGTGTAGGTGACAGCAGAGGGGTGTTTGTTTCACAGGCTCCTCTGTGTGTGAATTGCAGCACTCGGAGGTCCTGAGTGCGGGGGGGCCCCATCCTGGTGGGGCATGTGGTCTCCTGGCAGGAAAGGGAAAATATAGGTTGGTGTTGGAAAGAATGCAGAAGCAGAGGAAGGTTCTCCACTGAGCTGTACGTTCTTGGTGGGTTCATTCCTCGTGGTGGTCACGGGGTAGCAGCAGTAGTCCCAGCACGGCCAGGATTTGGGCAGTGAAGGTGGTACCTTTTGATCCAGGGAATACTGTGCGTACCTGGAAGCTTGTCTAATTTTTCAAATTGCCAACTGGTAGGGGAAAAAGGACTAGCAATACTTGCGAACCCGGCCGAGCATGTGCTTCATTTCAATATTTTAAATCCCAAAGTTGAAAGAACAGACCCTGCCTGCGAAAGTTTTGGGCTGATCCGGTGTGGACCCGTGTTTCTGCACCCCAGAGGATTCCGAGTGGGGGGAGTTGGGCCCCGTTTCCCCCCTGCCCACAAGCCGTTCCCTGCAGGACGCACACACCTCCTGGGGTGACACGTGTAAAACCTGCCAGGAGAAAACATTTACTGTGCGGTGGGAATCGATGGGCTCAGAGGGAGCCAGTCCCGGGACGTGAACGTGGTCCAGGACTGTACTCACACCCTTCCCCGCTCCGGAAATATCCTACTGATAGGAAACTGCAGATCAGTGTTTTATTGCATTGTTAGAAGTTTTTGATTTGAACCCAACATGTTCAGACCAATTTGACTGAATATCAAATAGCTCAGTAAGTTTTTTTCGTTTGAAAAGCACCAGGAAAATGGATCTTTTCCTCTGGAAGTTTTCATCTGCAGACACTGGAGTTTCTCTTGGGAAACTGCTCCAACAGAAAATCTCTGCGGTACCAAGCCCTTGGCCTGCTGCGATGAGCGCACTTATGGACCTGAGCAAATTGATCTTGTTTTGGAGACACACTTCCGAACTCTGCACAGGAGATCCTCTGGACAAGTGTCAGAGAAATGCCACTGTCATCCCTCGTCCCCCCCGTCCCATGCCCTGGCTCTGTTTGGACACATTCCTGCACCCGTGGGGTTCCCCGTGGGCACCCCCGAGCTGTGTCCCAGCTGCTGGCAAGAGTCTACTTTGCACAAAAGCTTTTTAAACTGGACCACAACTGTGGCGAGGGGCAATGGTGTAGCTTTTCTAAATGTGCTTCACTCCGTGGTCACAGAATGTAGCTTTTCTAAATGTGCTTCACTCCGTGGGCACAGAATCATCATAGAATCACAGAATAGTTTGGGTTGGAAGGGTCCTTAAAGATCATTGAGTTCCAGCCCCCCTGCCCTGGGCAGGGACACCTCCCACCAGACCAGGTTCTCCAAGCCCCATCCAGCCTGGTCTTGTTTTTCATCCAGTCTTCACTGGAGGTGTCCCAGCTTGCTCCAGAGAATTAACTTCCTAAAGCTCTCTCTGTTCCTTGAGCATGACTATCTAATGACCTTAGGGATGTGGCATTTCTGTCCCACAGGGAAAAAGTAAGGAGAACTGAAGTTCCTATCTCCATACAGGGAATCTGAATGCTGGAAAAGCAGTCTATTGATGGTACAGAGGACTTCAAGGCTTGGGGACTTGCTGTGGCATGAGATATTATACACCTGGGTCATTTTGATTCCAGCTCTTCTGGATGTGTCATCAGAACAGTTCGCGAGGAGCTTTTTTGGGCACTGGCCTGGCAGATCTAGAGGACACTTTGGCAGATGGTTTGGTGATGGGGAAACGAGCAAAAGGGCTGGCTGGAGGTGACATCAAACCTATGCAACCAAGGGAGCAGCTAAGGTGAATTTGTTTAGTAAAGAACTTAAAAAGGACTTAATAATGAAAGAGAGAGAAAGAGTACAAATGGAGCACAACCAGAGCAGATGTCCTCACTGGCGCTTGGCTTGAGATGACACCACACTTGGCCTGAAAACCTAGAAAGACAGGAAATTGTTGGGGTGCGTAATAAATAGGTAAAAACCCTGGTCTGAAACCTCAACATCATCATCTGTGAGCATTGCTCTGCCAGGGAGGGCTTGGGAAGCCTTGCTCTTGCTTAATTGTGAACGATCATCATTGACATGGTAGAAAACAGCAAATAATGCCTGAAAAAGGGTGCGTATGACCTGACGTTTGGGAAAGTGGGAGATGATAAGGAGGACAGTTCAGTGACAGAGCAGCGGGTGTTCGTTGTTAAGGTGGGTGAATGAGACCTGGAGACCACAGCTGTGCCCAGCTCTGAGCCCGAAGCAGCACTGGCTGAAGATGCAAGAGCACTGCAGGGGAGAGGGATATGGTATTTTAAATTCCTGGTAAGAGAAAATGAAGTGTCAGCTGCATCAGGTGCCACGTGCAGGATGGGAGAAGGTAGAGGAGATGAGTGTTTGTCTGTGGATTGTGTGCTCTGTTGAAATTACAGCTCAGTTTCCTCTGACTGGTAACAGGAAGAGAAGAGGTGTTTGTCGGGTCTGTGGGCTGTGTTATTTGTCAGATGGGCTTCTCGTCCTGCCGCGAGGTGAAAGATCCCCTGGGCAGTGGTGGAGCAGGGACCACAGACAGGGCTGGGAGCGTTGGGATCAGTCAAACAGAAGGGCTTCAAGTAGAGAAAATCTGGATGTGCTCCTTGCTGCCTGCTCTTCCTGGTGTTATCACACGAATTTGAAGCCCATCGGGAGAATATGAAGGGTGTTCCTCTGCCTTCCTCTGCCCACTCCCAGTCCTGTTCAGCAGAAGGGAGGATTCCCTCTGCTCCAGCCGCTCTGCTGGGGATGACCAGGAGATGTTACCAAGTGAATAATCCTTTCTGACATTTCCTTGGCTTCCTGCACGTCCCACAAGCAGCGGCTCATTTTTGGGATGCTGGAGAAGGTCACCATGTGGGGCTGTGTCCTGCACACAGTGCTTGGGGTCACCCAGCTCTCCTGGAGGCTGGACCCTCAGCCTGCACACGCCGAATCCCTCTGCCCTGTCACAGCTGAACTCTTTCCTGAACAGAGGTTTCCATTTTCCTCCATCCCAAGGACGGCAAGTCCCAGCCACTGGATTTCTTTGTCTGTGATGCCAAGAAGCCCAAGCTGTGGCTTGAACCGCAGGCGCAGTGAGAGAACCTCAGCCCACAACTGCCAACATCTTGAAAAATGCTGCTGAAGGATGTTGTGACATGAACCCACCTGCGGATTCCCGAAGTCCAGCCCTACCCCGCATCCTCCTGACGTGCCCCAGATTTCAGCTGTAACTGAAACATTCACCTGGCTGAAGGCAGCGCTCTCCTGGTGTATTCCCAGAGCCTGCGCATGGAAGATGATGGCTGCGGAGCTGGTGGCCAGGCTGCTGCTCGGTGCAGACAGTTCCTCCTCTGCCAGAGTGCACTTACCAGGGTTAGATGATGTGGGGTGACACCAGCAGCAGCAGCATCCCCAGGTTGGCATAACCCATGGCTTGGGGACAGGGCAGCTCCCAGTTCAGGTCTCTTTGGGGAGAGCAGGGAGTGAAAGTGCCCCAGTCGGAGAAACTCATCAACGCTGTGTCCCTGCTTTTGTGAATCTTTCCACAGTTCAACCTGAATCTGAGTTTTGAGATGACCATAAAATGTACCTTTTGGAGCAGAAGTTCTTATTTTTTTTTTTCCCCCAGTTTTAATTCTCTCCTTCCTCAGCAGCATCATCTGAGTGCAACAGGGTCTGACTAGACTGGGGGGACCTGGAGCCACTGGTGGCTCTGCCCCATGAACCAGCAGGTGTGCTTTGCTGTCTCGGTGCCTCTCCTGATCCATGGGTGGCTGTAGGACAATGAAAACCCATTTCCTAAGAGCCAGCCCTTGGTGTCACAAGGAAGGATGGGCACAGCTCTCCTTCACCTGCATCTCTAGAGCCAAGTCCTTCTTCTCTGCAGAGATTGCTGTGCCCCACAAACAAGATGTGCTCCACACCCATCATCTGCTTGAGCACCCATGAGATCCTGTCACCTCCTGATCGTCCCAGCTTTCCTCAGGGCCCTTGATGTTATTGCCAGTGTTTGTTTTTTGGGCACCACCAGTGTGCCCAGCAGTCCAAAAACCACAGGAAGAGACGTAGTCCCCCTGTGCCCCCCCCCGGTACTGCTTAGCACGGGAGAAGCTGAACTTTCTCATCAGCCCTAGCTCTGTGGGTCATGAAACAACCAGCCAGCAGTTGCCTGTGTTTTGTGCACAGGATATTCCCAGGGCTGGCTGGTGGAAGGTTTGCGCTGCGATGTAAAAGCTATTGTAGTCTGGAGCCCGTTTCCGAGGTACTTCCCCTCTGGGATCTCTGCTGGGTTTGGCCGTGGCCCAAGGCTCTGACCGTTGGAGACCAGGGGCTGGGCAGAGCCGAGCTGGGCTGCGAGCCCTGGCCCTGAACCGCTTTGCCATGAGCCCTGCAGAGGAGAGGGGCCTGGGGGAAGGAGCAGGAGAGCATCCCCCTGCTCTGCGGGGGGAACGTCCACCCGAGGACCTCGCCACCCCTGGGAGCACGTTGGCTAGCAGGAGCTGGGGCAGGTGGCAGTGGGATGAGGATGTCCCCAGGTGAGGCCGGTGGCTGAGTTCCAAGGCTTTGGAGGTGTCAGGCCGAGTCTGGCTCCTTGTTGTGCTTGTCTCTTTGCTTTGCAGTGACAGGTAGAGCCACAAACAGCTGCTGCTGTGCTGGGTCCTGCACAGAGGGGCCTTTCTGCAGCGTGGGGTCTGGGGGTCCCTCCTGCCATGTGGTGCCATTTTCTGGGAGGTCCTCGGCTGATGGATGGCCTACAGAGCCAAGAGTCCCTCTTTGGCTGGTGGCTGCTGGGGTAGCCAGGAGCTCTGCCTGGCCAGACCCCTTGACTCTCATCTCCCCGTGGGGCTGGGGGGGGCATCTGCAGGGGGGAGCTTTTCCCATGGAGCCAAAGGGACCTTTTCCTGCAGATAATCCCTGGCCCATTTGGGGCTTGTGTTGGCTGGGCTGAGTCCTCCTCTGCGATCCATGCCCTGTGTTTTCCTCCCCCTCTCCCACGAGCAGCCCTGGTGCAGGGTCCGGTGCTGCCCCGGAGGCTCCCGCTCTGGCCGACACGAAAACACCTGCAATAACATGTTTTTCAAAAAAAGCTGAGGGCGAAGGCAGGCAGAAAGAAAGCAACTGGCAGCCACTTCAGTCGCTGGCTTTATCTGGTCGCAAACGCCCCCTTCACGCCATCTGCATCCTCCTTTCCCAGCACCGTGAGATTAAACCCTGTTTTCTCTCTGTAAATATTGGCAGGGGCAGCAGCAGCCTCCCTGAATGAAAACAATAGCGGGGAGGCCGGTTCCCAGGGTGAGCCCCGAGCCTGCGCAGGGCACCCAGCAGCCCTGGCCTCACTCACCTCCCTGCTCCGTCCCCAGCAGGGGCTGGGCTGTGGGGACACGTGTCACTGGTAAAGCTTTATCCCAT
>NW_015090961.1:99425-134361 GCF_001431845.1 Calidris pugnax | reverse complement strand
AGGACGAGGGGCAACGGGCACAAGTTGGAACATAAGAGGTTCCACTCAAATATGAGGAGAAACTTCTTCACGGTGAGGGTGGCAGAGCCCTGGAACAGGCTGCCCAGGGAGGGTGTGGAGTCCCCTTCCTTGGAGATTTTCAAGACCCACCTGGATGCTCCTGAGTAACATGCTCTGACAAGCTCTGGGCAATCCTGCTTCAGCAGGGGAGTTGGACTAGATGATCTCTATGGTCCCTTCCAACTCTAAAATTCAGTGAAATTCAGTGAAATCCTGTCTGATTGTGTATCAGTAAATCACTCCACGGAGTTTAAGTCCTGTGCATTCTGGTTATTTACACTCAGATAGCGAATCTTTCTAGCCTGGTGTAGGTGACAGCAGAGGGGTGTTTGTTTCACAGGCTCCTCTGTGTGTGAATTGCAGCACTCGGAGGTCCTGAGTGCGGGGGGGCCCCATCCTGGTGGGGCATGTGGTCTCCTGGCAGGAAAGGGAAAATATAGGTTGGTGTTGGAAAGAATGCAGAAGCAGAGGAAGGTTCTCCACTGAGCTGTACGTTCTTGGTGGGTTCATTCCTCGTGGTGGTCACGGGGTAGCAGCAGTAGTCCCAGCACGGCCAGGATTTGGGCAGTGAAGGTGGTACCTTTTGATCCAGGGAATACTGTGCGTACCTGGAAGCTTGTCTAATTTTTCAAATTGCCAACTGGTAGGGGAAAAAGGACTAGCAATACTTGCGAACCCGGCCGAGCATGTGCTTCATTTCAATATTTTAAATCCCAAAGTTGAAAGAACAGACCCTGCCTGCGAAAGTTTTGGGCTGATCCGGTGTGGACCCGTGTTTCTGCACCCCAGAGGATTCCGAGTGGGGGGAGTTGGGCCCCGTTTCCCCCCTGCCCACAAGCCGTTCCCTGCAGGACGCACACACCTCCTGGGGTGACACGTGTAAAACCTGCCAGGAGAAAACATTTACTGTGCGGTGGGAATCGATGGGCTCAGAGGGAGCCAGTCCCGGGACGTGAACGTGGTCCAGGACTGTACTCACACCCTTCCCCGCTCCGGAAATATCCTACTGATAGGAAACTGCAGATCAGTGTTTTATTGCATTGTTAGAAGTTTTTGATTTGAACCCAACATGTTCAGACCAATTTGACTGAATATCAAATAGCTCAGTAAGTTTTTTTCGTTTGAAAAGCACCAGGAAAATGGATCTTTTCCTCTGGAAGTTTTCATCTGCAGACACTGGAGTTTCTCTTGGGAAACTGCTCCAACAGAAAATCTCTGCGGTACCAAGCCCTTGGCCTGCTGCGATGAGCGCACTTATGGACCTGAGCAAATTGATCTTGTTTTGGAGACACACTTCCGAACTCTGCACAGGAGATCCTCTGGACAAGTGTCAGAGAAATGCCACTGTCATCCCTCGTCCCCCCCGTCCCATGCCCTGGCTCTGTTTGGACACATTCCTGCACCCGTGGGGTTCCCCGTGGGCACCCCCGAGCTGTGTCCCAGCTGCTGGCAAGAGTCTACTTTGCACAAAAGCTTTTTAAACTGGACCACAACTGTGGCGAGGGGCAATGGTGTAGCTTTTCTAAATGTGCTTCACTCCGTGGTCACAGAATCATCATAGAATCACAGGATGGTTTGGGTTGGAAGGGTCCTTAAAGATCATTGAGTTCCAGCCCCCCTGCCCTGGGCAGGGACACCTCCCACCAGACCAGGTTCTCCAAGCCCCATCCAGCCTGGTCTTGTTTTTCATCCAGTCTTCACTGGAGGTGTCCCAGCTTGCTCCAGAGAATTAACTTCCTAAAGCTCTCTCTGTTCCTTGAGCATGACTATCTAATGACCTTAGGGATGTGGCATTTCTGTCCCACAGGGAAAGAGTAAGGAGAACTGAGGTTCCTATCTCCATACAGGGAATCTGAATGCTGGAAAAGCAGTCTATTGATGGTACAGAGGACTTCAAGGCTTGGGGACTTGCTGTGGCATGAGATATTATACACCTGGGTCATTTTGATTCCAGCTCTTCTGGACATGTCATCAAAACAGTTCGTGAGGAGCTTTTTTGGGCACTGGCCTGGCAGATCTAGAGGACACTTTGGCAGATGGTTTGGTGATGGGGAAACGAGCAAAAGGGCTGGCTGGAGGTGACATCAAACCTATGCAACCAAGGGAGCAGCTAAGGTGAATTTGTTTAGTAAAGAACTTAAAAAGGACTTAATAATGAAAGAGAGAGAAAGAGTACAAATGGAGCACAACCAGAGCAGATGTCCTCACTGGCGCTTGGCTTGAGATGACACCACACTTGGCCTGAAAACCTAGAAAGACAGGAAATTGTTGGGGTGCGTAATAAATAGGTAAAAACCCTGGTCTGAAACCTCAACATCATCATCTGTGAGCATTGCTCTGCCAGGGAGGGCTTGGGAAGCCTTGCTCTTGCTTAATTGTGAACGATCATCATTGACATGGTAGAAAACAGCAAATAATGCCTGAAAAAGGGTGCGTATGACCTGACGTTTGGGAAAGTGGGAGATGATAAGGAGGACAGTTCAGTGACAGAGCAGCGGGTGTTCGTTGTTAAGGTGGGTGAAAGCTGGGGATGTGTTTTCATGTGATCATGGAGAAAAGATGGACCGTACCCACAGGTCCATGAGGGTCAGAGGCGACAGATAAAAGCTTGTTGGGGGAAGGATAATCAGCAGCCCTGAGCTCCTGCAGCAAAAGATGGCATCAGGGATGATAAAAGTTTGAGATTCAGTCAACTTTTCCATTCCTCTGTTCTCTGACCCCAAAGCTATAGCCAGAAGACTTGCATTTTGGGTTGAATTTGTTTCCAACCAAAATGGGATGGTTTTGGCAGGGGATTAAGCAAAGGAAGTTATTCCTCTTTTCCTTTTTCCCAGCATTAAGGAGGATTTGGTGCCCTGGGTTGGGCTCTGCTGTTGTGGTTTCCCCTCCCTGGTTCCTCTGTTCCCTGGCAGGGCTGGAGCAGCCTGCGAGATGTCTTGATCCCTCCTTTTCGAATCCTCCATCCTCCTTTTGGTGCTTAAATACAAGAAAATACCCACAAAATGCAATGACAAAAAAGGCTAGTTTAGAAACTTGAGCTCAGGAAACCTCCGGGCTGTGAATGAGACCCGGAGACCACAGCTGTGCCCAGCTCTGAGCCCGAAGCAGCACTGGCTGAAGATGCAAGAGCACTGCAGGGGAGAGGGATATGGTATTTTAAATTCCTGGTAAGAGAAAATGAAGTGTCAGCTGCATCAGGTGCCACGTGCAGGATGGGAGAAGGTAGAGGAGATGAGTGTTTGTCTGTGGATTGTGTGCTCTGTTGAAATTACAGCTCAGTTTCCTCTGACTGGTAACAGGAAGAGAAGAGGTGTTTGTCGGGTCTGTGGGCTGTGTTATTTGTCAGATGGGCTTCTCGTCCTGCCGCGAGGTGAAAGATCCCCTGGGCAGTGGTGGAGCAGGGACCACAGACAGGGCTGGGAGCGTTGGGATCAGTCAAACAGAAGGGCTTCAAGTAGAGAAAATCTGGATGTGCTCCTTGCTGCCTGCTCTTCCTGGTGTTATCACACGAATTTGAAGCCCATCGGGAGAATATGAAGGGTGTTCCTCTGCCTTCCTCTGCCCACTCCCAGTCCTGTTCAGCAGAAGGGAGGATTCCCTCTGCTCCAGCCGCTCTGCTGGGGATGACCAGGAGATGTTACCAAGTGAATAATCATTTCTGACATTTCCTTGGCTTCCTGCACGTCCCACAAGCAGCTGCTCATTTTTGGGATGCTGGAGAAGGTCACCATGTGGGGCTGTGTCCTGCACACAGTGCTTGGGGTCACCCAGCTCTCCTGGAGGCTGGACCCTCAGCCTGCACACGCTGAATCCCTCTGCCCTGTCACAGCTGAACTCTTTCCTGAACAGAGGTTTCCATTTTCCTCCATCCCAAGGACGGCAAGTCCCAGCCACTGGATTTCTTTGTCTGTGATGCCAAGAAGCCCAAGCTGTGGCTTGAACCGCAGGCGCAGTGAGAGAACCTCAGCCCACAACTGCCAACATCTTGAAAAATGCTTCTGAAGGATGTTGTGACATGAACCCACCTGCGGATTCCCGAAGTCCAGCCCTACCCCGCATCCTCCTGACGTGCCCCAAATTTCAGCTGTAACTGAAACATTCACCTGGCTGAAGGCAGCGCTCTCCTGGTGTATTCCCAGAGCCTGCGCATGGAAGATGATGGCTGCGGAGCTGGTGGCCAGGCTGCTGCTCGGTGCAGACAGTTCCTCCTCTGCCAGAGTGCACTTACCAGGGTTAGATGATGTGGGGTGACACCAGCAGCAGCAGCATCCCCAGGTTGGCATAACCCATGGCTTGGGGACAGGGCAGCTCCCAGTTCAGGTCTCTTTGGGGAGAGCAGGGAGTGAAAGTGCCCCAGTCGGAGAAACTCATCAACGCTGTGTCCCTGCTTTTGTGAATCTTTCCACAGTTCAACCTGAATCTGAGTTTTGAGATGACCATAAAATGTACCTTTTGGAGCAGAAGTTCTTATTTTTTTTTTTCCCCCAGTTTTAATTCTCTCCTTCCTCAGCAGCATCATCTGAGTGCAACAGGGTCTGACTAGACTGGGGGGACCTGGAGCCACTGGTGGCTCTGCCCCATGAACCAGCAGGTGTGCTTTGCTGTCTCGGTGCCTCTCCTGATCCATGGGTGGCTGTAGGACAATGAAAACCCATTTCCTAAGAGCCAGCCCTTGGTGTCACAAGGAAGGATGGGCACAGCTCTCCTTCACCTGCATCTCTAGAGCCAAGTCCTTCTTCTCTGCAGAGATTGCTGTGCCCCACAAACAAGATGTGCTCCACACCCATCATCTGCTTGAGCACCCATGAGATCCTGTCACCTCCTGATCGTCCCAGCTTTCCTCAGGGCCCTTGATGTTATTGCCAGTGTTTGTTTTTTGGGCACCACCAGTGTGCCCAGCAGTCCAAAAACCACAGGAAGAGACGTAGTCCCCCTGTGCCCCCCCCCGGTACTGCTTAGCACGGGAGAAGCTGAACTTTCTCATCAGCCCTAGCTCTGTGGGTCATGAAACAACCAGCCAGCAGTTGCCTGTGTTTTGTGCACAGGATATTCCCAGGGCTGGCTGGTGGAAGGTTTGCGCTGCGATGTAAAAGCTATTGTAGTCTGGAGCCCGTTTCCGAGGTACTTCCCCTCTGGGATCTCTGCTGGGTTTGGCCGTGGCCCAAGGCTCTGACCGTTGGAGACCAGGGGCTGGGCAGAGCCGAGCTGGGCTGCGAGCCCTGGCCCTGAACCGCTTTGCCATGAGCCCTGCAGAGGAGAGGGGCCTGGGGGAAGGAGCAGGAGAGCATCCCCCTGCTCTGCGGGGGGAACGTCCACCCGAGGACCTCGCCACCCCCGGGAGCACGTTGGCTAGCAGGAGCTGGGGCAGGTGGCAGTGGGATGAGGATGTCCCCAGGCCAGGCTGGTGGCTGAGTTCCAAGGCTTTGGAGGTGTCAGGCCGAGTCTGGCTCCTTGTTGTGCTTGTCTCTTTGCTTTGCAGTGACAGGTAGAGCCACAAACAGCTGCTGCTGTGCTGGGTCCTGCACAGAGGGGCCTTTCTGCAGCGTGGGGTCTGGGGGTCCCTCCTGCCATGTGGTGCCATTTTCTGGGAGGTCCTCGGCTGATGGATGGCCTACAGAGCCAAGAGTCCCTCTTTGGCTGGTGGCTGCTGGGGTAGCCAGGAGCTCTGCCTGGCCAGACCCCTTGACTCTCATCTCCCCGTGGGGCTGGGGGGGGCATCTGCAGGGGGGAGCTTTTCCCATGGAGCCAAAGGGACCTTTTCCTGCAGATAATCCCTGGCCCATTTGGGGCTTGTGTTGGCTGGGCTGAGTCCTCCTCTGCGATCCATGCCCTGTGTTTTCCTCCCCCTCTCCCACGAGCAGCCCTGGTGCAGGGTCCGGTGCTGCCCCGGAGGCTCCCGCTCTGGCCGACACGAAAACACCTGCAATAACATGTTTTTCAAAAAAAGCTGAGGGCGAAGGCAGGCAGAAAGAAAGCAACTGGCAGCCACTTCAGTCGCTGGCTTTATCTGGTCGCAAACGCCCCCTTCACGCCATCTGCATCCTCCTTTCCCAGCACCGTGAGATTAAACCCTGTTTTCTCTCTGTAAATATTGGCAGGGGCAGCAGCAGCCTCCCTGAATGAAAACAATAGCGGGGAGGCCGGTTCCCAGGGTGAGCCCCGAGCCTGCGCAGGGCACCCAGCAGCCCTGGCCTCACTCACCTCCCTGCTCCGTCCCCAGCAGGGGCTGGGCTGTGGGGACACGTGTCACTGGTAAAGCTTTATCCCATAGAAGGGTTGGTCCTTCACAGAATCACAGAATCTTCTAGGTTGGAAGGGACCTTAAAGATCATTTTGTCCAACCGTCAACCTCACTGACAAAAATAGACACCCACACAACAAACAAGGAGCATCATCACTAAACCAGACCTCCCAGCACTACATCAACCCGGCTTTTGAACACCTCCAGGGATGGGGCCTCAACCACCTCCCTGGGCAGCCCATTCCAATGACTGAGAACCCTTTCAGTGAAAAAATTTTTCCTAATATCCAGCCTGAACCTCCCCTGGTGCAACTTGAGGCCATTTCCTCTTGTCCTGTCGCCTGTGACTTGAGAAAAGAGACCGACCCCCACCTCTCTACACCCTCCTTTCATGGAGTTATAGAGAGCAATAAGGTCTCCCCTCAGCCTCCTCTTCTCCAGACTGAACACCCCCAGCTCCCTCAGCCTCTCCTCATAAGACTTATTCTCCAGATCCCTCACCATCTTTGTTGCCCTTCTCTGGACCCGCTCCAGCACCTCAATGTCTTTTTTATGGTAGGGGGCCCAAAACTGGACACAGTACTCAAGGTGAGGCCTCACCAGTGCCCAGTACAGGGGGACAATCACCTCCTCTGGTTGGATCACAAAGGGCTTTGCGAGAAGGAGCCTGGGCTTTAGAGGCAACCCCGGGGGGGGAGGTGCTCACCCCCTGTGGGTTGGGCTGGCTCCTTCCCCAACACAATTTCATGTCATTTGGGGGGAGCAGGTTGGTGGAAGAGGGAGAAAACAGAGCTCTTCCCTTAGGAAGTTTATAGGGGAGAGGTTGAATATCATTGTGAAAGAATAAAGCACTGAGGTCTCTGCTGTTGTAGCCTGTGGAGGTGTTCTTATGAGTATAGACTGCATGGAAATCACGAAGAGAGGTGCTGACTAGTGAGTGGAAAAGGACAGGGATGTGCGCAAAAAGAAGTTTAAGAGGGTTCAGATTAGATCTCAGGAAGAAATTTTTTACTATGAGGGTGGTGAGACACTGGAACAGGTTGCCCAGGGAAGTTGTGGCTGCCCCATCCCTGGAAGTGTTCAAGGCCAGGCTGGATGGGGCTTTGAGCAACCTGCTCTAGTGGGAGGTGTCCCTGCCCAGGGCAGGGGGGTTGGAACTTGATGATCTTTGAGGTCCCTTCCAACCCAAACCATTCTGTGATTCTATGAAATATGTGCAGATTGGATAAATGCAATTTTGGCTGTTCTTATCCCCTCTCAGCCTTGCCCCCAACTCCCAGGACACACACTGGGGGAAGGAAGGGGTGCTGTTGACTTTCTCCTCTGCTTTTGGGACCAGAGGACAATCCCCTCTCCCAGCTTTAATATCCCCAGGAGATGTCACCGGCTGGTGAGGCTGTGCGGGAGGGAGAGGGACACTTTGCTCTCAGCAGCCGGTGCGGGCTGAGCAGCGCTTGATGCTAAATTCAATCAAAGAGATGGGGACTGTAATTGAATCAGCAAGGGGCTGCGGAGCGGGGGGGGGGAGCTGCGCATCCGGCACGAGCGAGGGGAGACGAGACGTCCTGGAATTGCTTTAAGCCTCACGCCGGGGGAATCGCAGCAGCTCGGCGGGGCCGGGAGCAGGGAGTAGTTACAGCACCAGTGTGGGCACTGGAGTCCGTGCTGGTGTCTTCTGGGCTCTGCTGAAAGAAGCTCAATGTGAGCCAACAACGTGTGCTGGCAACCCAGAAAGCCCCCCCACGTCCTGGGCTGCATCAAACAAACTTGAACATTAGGAAGGAATTTTTCACGGAAAGAGTGGTCGGGCATTGGAACAGGCTGCCCAGGGAGGGGGTGGAGTCCCCATCCCTGGCTGTGTTTAAGGGCCGTTTAGATGCAGTGCTGAGGGACATGGTGTAGGGGAGGACTTTGTAGAGTAGGGGAGATGGTTGGACTCGATGATCCCAAGGGTCTCTTCCAACCTCAATGATTCTATGATTCTATGAAAAGCAGTGTGGCCAGCAGGGCCAGGGGGAGACCCCACCTGGGGCGTTTGTCCAGCTCTGGAGTCCTCAGCGCAGGAAGGACCAAGGGGCTCCAGGAGAGATGGGGAGGGACTCTGGATCAGGGAGGGGAGCCCTAGGACAAGAGGGAAGGGTTTGACACTGAAAAAGGGGAGATTTCAGTGAGATGTCAGGAAGAAATTTTTCCCTCTGAGGGTGGTGAGAGCCTGGCCCAGGTTGCCCAGAGAAGCTGTGGCTGCCCCATCCCTGGAGGGGTTCAAGGCCAGGTTGGAGGGGGCTTGGAGCAACCTGGGCTGGTGGGAGGTGTCCCTGCCCAGGGCAGGGGGAAGGGTTTGACACTGAAAGAGGGGAGATTTCAGTGAGATCTCAGGAAGAAATTTTTCCCTCTGAAGGTGGTGAGAGCCTGGCCCAGGTTGCCCAGAGAAGCTGTGGCTGCCCCATCCCTGGAGGGGTTCAAGGGCAGGTTGGAGGGGGCTTGGAGCAACCTGGTCTGGTGGGAGGTGTCCCTGCCCAGGGCAAGGTAGTGGAACTGGATGAGCTTTAAGGTCCCCTTCAACCTAAACTATTCTGTGATTCTATGATCCACTTCTGGCCCCAAGTGCAAGGTGGGGAGACACCAGCCCCTATTTCCAGCCCAGCAGGTTGGTGCCCTCCTCTCCTCTGAAAGCAGGAACCATTCCTAGGCCCCAGTGGGTACGGCAGTGGTACAGCCTGGTGACCTACTGGTGTGGGACTGGGAGAGACTGAGACGTCTGGGGTGGGCAATAGCACTGCAGTGCTCCAGGAGATGATCCAAGCATCACTGCAACTCAGGGTCTGGGGGGCAGGGGGGAGCCCTGCTGCCTTGTGTCCCGGAATCACAAACCTCTGTCCCATTTTGAGAACACTTGGGGAGCCCAAACGTGTGTTTTCAGTGCTTCTGTCTGTTTCTGCTGTAGGAATAGATGTGGTGACATCCAGACATCAGAAAGATCAGACCTTCTCTTTTCTGGAAGCCTCCTTGGAGGGGCAAAGGGCTGAACTAGAGACCTCTTTTTCTAGAGATGACATGGGAGGTTGAGTTATTTACTGCTTTAATAGGGATTTGGGATTAAACTTGAACAAATTAGCATCCAGTGAAAGCAGTGTTTTAAACGGTGTGACTAAAAAGCATTTTCCCTTTTGGTTGTGTGGTGTCTTTGGGGTCACAACCCTGCAAGTTTCTTGCTGGGAACTTGCAAGTTCTCTCTGACCTTTCTGGGACAAGCAGGTTATCAGAGACCTGCCCTTCTGGAGGGAAATCCTAGGGGGAAATGAAAGGCCTTTTGCTTGCCCTTTAGTGGGAGACTCTTTTACTTTCTGTGCAGTTCTGTCCTAAGGCCGAGCTTTTTCTCTTTTCCTTTTAATTTTTTTTCTCTTTTTCTTTTTTCTCTTTTTCTGCTTTTTTCCTTTTTTCCTTTTTTTTCCTTTTTCCTTTTTTTCCTTTTTCCTTTTTCCTACGGAAGGAGAAGATTGAGCCGTGAGCATTTCTAGACCCCACTTATAATGAAACCTGCAAAATCCCCGTGGGCAGCAAATGTTACTAATGCTTAATTTTAGCACAAGAGATGAGCAGTTTTAAGAGCCACTTGCTGAGAGAACTTGGTCAGAAGATTTCTTAACCTGTTTAGAAAGGCCTGTAGTGACAGGACGAAGGGAAATGGCTTCAAGCTGGAGGGGAACAGATTTAGATTGGAGATCAGGAGGGGGTTCTTTACTGTGAGGGTGGTGGAGCACTGGAAGAGGTTGCCCAGGGAGGTGGTTGAGGCCCCATCCCTGGAGATATTCAAGGAGAGGCTCGACGAGGCCCTGGGCAACCTGGTCTAGTTGGGGGTGTCCCTGCTGACTGCGGGGGGGTCGGACTAGATGGCCTTTGGAGGTCCCTTCCGGCCTGGGAAATTCTATGATTCTATGATTCTATGACTAAATGAGGGGGATTTGGCCCAAAGAGCACGTGTCCGAGACGTGCAGGTCCCTGGCAAAGCGTGTGTGTGCAGGGAGGGGGCTCAGCAGGAGGGAGATGGACTCAGCTGCGATGAATTCCCATCGTTTCTCCTAATTCCTTCCTCGCTCCACGTCGCTCACAGACTGTGCGTGACCGGAGCTGGAGCATCATCCTTAGAACAGCCCCTGATGGTGTCTGTGAGGAGCAGAGCAGGAGCTTCTACTGGGTCTGCCTTCCCCCCTCCAGCCTGAAGGCGCTTGTCTTCATCACTTCACGCTACGGTGCCTCATTAACGTTTGCATAGAGGAAAGAGCGATTCCCATCCTCTAAATTAGCTCAATAGACGCATTTCCACTGTGGTGGCAGAGGGTGCAGAACTGCTGGTGCTCTGCCCCTGCCTTACCCGTGCCTTACCCGTGCCTTAGGGCTCTGCTCCTGCTTACCAAAGCAGAATCCTGCTGCTCTGCACCCCAGCAGCCTTTCACCCTCCTGCTGCAGGCGATGCCCCCGTGAAGCTGATTTCCCCTTGATTTTGCTCTCTCGTGCCCGGGGCGCAGGACACGAGCTCTCCCCTTGTCCTTCCATCCATCCCACACGACGTGTTGGAAGCAAGTAGTTTGCAAACAAAGCCGGGGCCTGCGACACGCGGCTAATGACCTTCTCTCTGTCTGTGTTTCCTTTACGTCAGAAGTCGGAGTGCTTATTAAGTTTGGAGGCTTACTCCCAGGAGCAGAAGAAGAGGATCTGCTGGTGTCTGGCTGAGAACATCACCAAGCAGCAACATCCAGCGTCGGCTCCTACGGAGAACAAGGTAAGGGACCCATCAGGAGCTGGAGAACCCCACTCGGAGCATCCGGTGATGCTCCTGCCGGGAGAGCTGGGTTTTTTCACCAGGTGAGGAGGGAGTTTGTATTCGGGTGCTGCTGCTGCGTCTGCAGCTCCCTGCCCTGGCTCGGGGAAACCGTGATTATTGCATTTGCATCCCTGCCGAGGCAGCCTCCGGCCAGCCGGCTGCTTCTGCCGCCTCCCGGCATCTGTATTTGCCCAGCTGAGGCCATGAAGCCCGGCGTCCCCCCTCCCCCGGGGCTCTGGGGCAGGGCTGGGTGCGGAGGGAGAGGTTCAAGCCCTGATCTCTGGGTCCTGATGGAAAGCCCAGGGTCATGGGAGCAGCACCGCGGAGAATCGCTCCTTCCGTGCGCTCGGAGGGGGCTCGGGCGTTGGATCCGGACCCCCCAGATGGTCTCCAGGCACAGGGAGGTCACTTGATGAGGGCTGTTCTTCATACCCAGCCAGGCAGAGCCGGCACTTTTCCCATGCTGAGGAGCATCAGCCTGGACCCAGAGCGTAGTTTCGGCAGCGCTGGCAGGAGAAACGTGAGCGTGGAGCGGGTCTGAAGCCCTGTTGGGCAGTCCTGCCCTGCAAGGATGTGGCCACCACCTCCTGCCTGCCTGGCTTCAGGCTGGGGCTGCCACCAGGGAGTGTGTGGGACAGTGGCAATCCCTGCTGGAATCACCTTGTCCTCCTTGGGGCTGAGGCCATTGGAGGGTGACCCGCAGCTCCAGGACGAGAGAAACACGGTGCTGAGCATGTAAAGAGCTTTAAGTGAGTCACAGTGGGGTCTTGGGGGTAGAACCACCTGGATATCTCCCTTTGGCTGGTGCGTGGTGGTGGAGCAGCTCCTGCCCCACGTCAATGTGTGGATATGGCCTTGGTCCCTGGTCTGGTCTGGCTGGAAGAGGAGACTCTCACCCTCCGAGGGGACAAAAGCAGGAGCAGGCGGACCTGGAGGCAGAGGGAGGTGGCTTTTGCTGCGCAGTGTCCCAAACTGGGTCAGCACAAACATCTCGGCAGGAGCCAGAGCCTCCAGATTCCTTTTCCTGCACGTTTCAGACGTACTAAAATAGCAACAACACACAAAGCCTGAGAACCCAGTTACCAACCAGCCCTCTGGAAACGCAAACAGCCTGGGGCAGCTGAGTCCATGAGGTGACAAGAACCTGCCACGTCACTTGTGTTCCTGCCATGGGTCTTTCTGGCACGACACCGTGGCCGGGCAGGGGGTCCTGGGTGGCTTGGTGTGTGTGGGGCCTGTGATGGGGCTGTTGGGGCTCTGCTCTGGGCTTGGGGGGATCCACCCCTGGGCCGGAGCATCCTCTGGGATGAAGCTGTGCAGGGACATCTTCAAATCTGAGCATCTCACATCCTAAAAGGTGGCGGGGGGGGGTAGGGGGGTGGATCTTGATGGCTCTCCATTGTGTGATCTTGGACTGATGGGATTTTGGGGGGGATATTGCTGTTTGCCCTCCCCACCCCACACTCTGTGTTCGTGGCAGGGTGTGGGATTTTGGCTCTCCCTGAGATTTACAAGCCCTGTGGCTCAGAGCAAAGCCCTGGAGAGTGTCTGCTCCCCATGATATGAAAGGAAAATGGTGAAAAAAGTGCTCTAGAAGACAAGACAAAGTTTTCTAAGGCTTTTCTGTGCCTCAGTAGCCAAAAAGGTGCTCCTTGGGTGCAGTGGAGATCCAGCGAGGGCCCTCCAAAGCTGTGACAAGGGGATTTTGTCTCGTCTTGCCAAAGTTGATGGAAATCCCACTGGTGGGATATGGGGCCAGGAGGGAGAAAAGGAACCAACCACCAGGCACTCATATGAGCTACTGAGTTCGTAGCACCGTTTCCTCATCCCAGCAAGGTATAAACTGCCTAGGGTGCAATTTTAAAGCAAACTTGATCCTGAAACGTGAGAAGGACCAGCGTGGGGAAGGAAGGACCAGCGTGGGGAAGGATGAGCAACCCCATGTGGGGCTGCAGCTCTCGGGGGGAGAGGTGAGGGTGCGTGGGGGGTGTGTGAGCTCAGTGTGGGGCTGAAGCCCGACCCGGGGGAACTGCAGCTGGGGCTGCTGTCACCCTCTGCAGCGCAGCTGGTGTGTCGGGGCAGGCATCCGGGGATGCCGGGGCAGCGGGAGGCAGGAGCTGGGAAAATCGGTCGTTTTTTGCAAGGGAGAAGTGATCCATTAGCTTTGCTGGTTGGTTACAAGTCATTTGATCCTGGGGCTATTTAAAGAAGCAGAACGGTGTCTGTGCTTGTGCAAATAGACAAATTAAGCTGGAAATACCAGCCTCGGCACGGCTGATTTCTGCTCCAAAGGGGAATCTGGTTTGCAGAGCCTTCAAAACTGCTCCAGCTCGGTGAGAGGCAGCTCATCCTGCTGCAGCTGGAGCCCAGCCGAGGGGGAGTGTGACAGGAGCGAAGGGCATCCTTGGTGCCAGGCAGAGATGTGCCAGCTGTGCCCTGGAGCCGGAGAAAGGGACACTGTCTGAGCAGAGAGTGACTCCGCAGCGCCAGTGGGAGAGCTGGGAACCACTCTCCCTTCAACATTTAATGGTGCTGTTAATGCTGTCCCTGAGTCCTTCCCAGCCAGACAGTGGCAATGGGGCAGAGGATCCCCAGCAGGACAGGCACACCTGGAAAGGAGGGGCTGCACTGGCCAAACTGGTGGAGAAAGGTTGGATGGTGCCAACTTCTGTGGGAAATCAGATCAATTCTGGGCTTAGGGATGGCACCTCTTGTTTTTCCGTGCCCAGGTGGGGCAGCACGAAGGGCAGGAAGGTCCTTCTGGCTCAGTGAGATAGCTCTGAAGAGCTGTCACCACCTCTGGGAACATCTCCTGGGAGGATGGTGTCCAGCCTGGAGGATGCACCCTGTGTGGGGTCTGTGTTGGTGGGGCTGGTACTTTCAGAGCAGCTGGCTTTAGAGCAAAGCTGCTTGTTTCTGGGAGACACCAGCGTGTGGTGTATGTAGCGTCCACTTGTGGAGATGCAGGAAGAGAAAGTCATGAGGGATACAGCTGTGATGCTCCCTCCCGTGCTCCCAGTGGGCTTTTCCTGACAGAGTCCGTGCAGGAGGAGCTCTGGGGACAGCCGTGGCTGTTGGTGTGGTGTGGCTCTCCAGCCCTGGTGTCCAGGAGGAATGGTAGAAGTGGGGCCCCGGTGGCTTCTCTGCTGCCACTATAAGACTTGGCTGAATGTCACCAAGTGATGAACCCGTCCTGCTGCTGCAGTGGGTCACAGGAGCTGCTCTGTGGGTATTTTCTCCATCTGCAGAGCCTTCCCACCTCCCATCCTCAGGTCCGGGTCTACCCTGGGAGGCTGCTCCCTGCCCCTTGGCTGTGCTGAGCAAGGATCTGTAAAACACATCACCAGGGTGACCTGGCTTGGCGACAAACGTCCCCAAACGGGGAGGCGTGGAGCCTGGAGGTGGGCTGGGTCTGGTGAGGAACCACAGCAGCGGCAATGCGATTAGAGCAGGAGCAGCTTTATGAACTAATCGAGTTAGTGAGTCTGCCTCCTTCGGCCCGATAATGACCATCCCCGCAGAGCACGGTGCTGTTCCTGACCTTGCATCGTCCTGTTCCCAGCCCAGCCCCACCACAAATGGCATTAGAGATGGGAAACTGCAGAGCAGGGGGCAAGGACGAGGTGCCAGGGGCTGGAGCTGCTCCAGCTGCTTGGCTGCCCAGGAAAAGATTGGTGGCACGACACGCTGCTTGTAAGGGACCTGCTACGACCCTCTGATTCTCACTGCTTGTTTCTTTGTGTCTTCCACACTCAGAACGGCTGAATGCTCTTCCTTCTGGCTCCGTGACCTGAGATTACCTCGGAGATGATGGCTGGCTCTATCTGAAAGATGTAGATTGTCCTTAAGCTAAATAATTACGGACACTTGGTGGTGTGGACTTTGGGCCGTTGGGAGTCCAGGACTTGTTTCCCGTGGGAGGTGGTGGATCCTCAGCACTTTTCAAAGCCTTGGCCACCAATCTCTCCCCCGTGGCCGCTGACGGTGCGAGCAGGGACGGACCAATCCTGGCAGCGCTGGCTCCGGTGCTGGGAATGAGCCTGCGGCGAGCGTGTGGCTGGGAGGGACCGAGTGGCCCCTTCCTGGCCGTTCCTCCTCTGGTCAGGAAGGGCAGGGCCGTTTCTCTCACTATTGACAACGTGCTTGACAAGTGCAAGTAAATGTGCTGTCGACAAGAGCAAACAGCGTGTAATTGAGGGATGATGGAAAGCAGGGCCGGTGCGGTGGGGCGGGGAGGGCTCTGGGGAGGGATGGCCACCGGCCCTGCGCCCGTCCCAGCCTGGGAAAGGGTGAGCTTGGGTGCCCCCCCCCCCATCCTGTCCCTTGTCCTGCTTCCTCTTCCTCGCCCCGAGCACCCTGGTGTGCCCCAGGCACCCACCTTGTCCCCCTGCAGTCCCTGCTCAGCAGCACTTCAGCGACACCCTTTTCTCTTTACACTGGGCTGTTTCCCATTTGGATGGTGGCCGTGTAGAGCCTTGAGGTGGCACAGCCAAGGGACCTCTGGAATTGGGGTGGCCATGACAAACACTTGGGTTGGGGACAAGTGGGGTGAACCCTCTCTCCCTCTGACCCAGCATTCCTGGGGTGCTTCGCTCAGCTGAAGTGTAGTCAGAGCTGTTGGACTGGGGAAGGAATTTGCACCTTCTCGCTCTGTTTTTGGCCCGAAATCCTTCCATTTTGGGCTGGGAACCTGCTGCCCTGTCCATGCCAGCTCTGCTCCAGAGAGTCCTGCTCACCTTCTGCTGTGGGGCAGCTTGGGTGCAGGAAACCTGGACCTTCATCAGAGCTTGCTTTTCTTCCACGCTGGCAGTGTGAGAGGCCGGGCAGGACTAAACCCATCCCAGCAGCACCCTCAGGGCCAGCCTGACCCCGGCCCTCCCAGCACCTCGCTCCTGCTCTCAGGGTGCTCAAACGGAGGAGAAAACCTTGAGGTTTATTCTGCCCCAATAAGGGTTAAAGCATCAGCTGGTTATGAACCAGGTTACAAAAGTAAAGCAAATGAGTGTGTTGTTCCACCCCAGTGAGCACAGCCCACCCTGGGCTGGAAAAACTCCTTCCTGAGGACAGCCAGTGTGCTCGGGAGCTTGCGGGACCGGAGATGCTGTTCCCCTGTGGGTCAGGCTCCAGCACAGCTCCAGCCACTTCCATGGCTGGGGGGCACCTTTCCCTGCCATAGGTCCCCGTGCCATCAGAGCAAACGGGACCCTTAAATCCATGTTGACAACCTCAAGTGCACGGTGACAGGTAGATCCCACCCTGGGCACCCAACGGGCCAAGAGAAGGACAGTGTGTGGACCTTAATTCAGCTGAGACAGGAGTTGAAGAAACAGCAGTAGGTGTGAAGCAGGCTGGGAACATAAAAAAGTACATGCAGCTTGAAGTACCCCAGACTGGTCCATCCTGAGCCGACCCTCTTGCTGGGTTTGTAACCCTCTTTCATGGGAACGAGCCCCAGGTGCAACCAGAGCATCGAAGGCGACGTGGGGGGATTTTACAGCTCCCTGTGAGGCTTCAAAGCACGTCCCAAATGTCCCTTTATGAATTTTTAAGGACACTCCCCCATGCAGCAGCCTGGCTGTTAATTCCCTGCGGTGCAGGCGAGCCTGGATGAGCGCCAAGGGGTCCTGGGGCTGGTCTTGCACCTCGTCATTCCCTTCTGGCACCTCGTCATTCCCTTCTGGCACCTCAGTTGGTTCCGTCCCTGAGTGCCGGGACACACCACGGAGCTCGGGGAGGCTGGGATCCGCCTGGCCCTTTGCCTGGGGCCGGACGGGATGCTGGGTTGGGGCACTGGGCTTTTTAGCATCTCCCCTGGCATCCAGCCCAGGCTCCATCAAGCTCAGTTTCCAGCTGGCCCAGGGGTGCTGGGGGCTGCCAGCCCAGGACAGCATCTTGCCCGGCCCCGGTGCCGCTGGCTCATGGGCTCCCAAGGCACGTGTGAGCTGGGAGGGAGCAGGGAGGGACGGGGGAGCAGATGGGCCAGCTGAGAGCCACAGCTCCCGCTGTATTTGCTCATTTGCTTAGCTGGGCTCCAAAGCCATTAGGAAAGCAGACGTCTCCCCTCCGGCAAACACCGGCTCCTGTTTCTCTGGCACTGGGCAATGTTCTCCCGGCCACGTCCAGCGGCACCAGTGGTCCTTCCCCCATCCATCCCCCAGCAGAAAGTCCCAGGGGCGTAGGGGAGCGTGAGCAGCCACCGACACTTCCATCACAGCCAGAGGCATCATTTTTTAAACCCCTGAAGGTCTGTTTCTTGCGAATCCCCAGAAGGGCTGGGAAGAGCGAGCGGGGCTGGCAGGAGCGGCGCCGGCTGCCGGGAGGGGGTGAGCGATGCTGAGATCATTTGCACGGGGTGGTGGGAGGCACAGGCTGAGTGGTGTGAGACAGCGCTGCTGTGATTTAATGCAGGCACTGGAAGAGCTTTGGTGCAGGGCTGCCTGCAAAGGGGGGACGCTGCCGGTGCCAGGCAGGGCTGGCACCATCCCCTCAGCCAGAGCGCACCTTCCCTGTCCCCAAATGGCTCCTGTTTCGGGTAATTGCTGATGCTCTTCCCTTCTGGCACGGTGGGGAGGGGCTGAGAGCGTGTCGTCGGGCAGACTCTGAAGCCAAGTTCAAGTAAATTCAAGTAAATCCTCGCAAAAGTTGCTTGAACCCTGATGCAAAGCCAAAGGATGTGTTCGAGATGCCAGGGCGCTCCGGGTGGTGATGCCCAGAGCAGTGTGGGATCAGGAGACATGGCTTCATCCTGTCCCCTTGGGGTCTCCTGTCCCTCCATGGGGCTCAGTGTCCTACCCTGCAACAAGCACCTTCCTGATGGAGCAGCCAGGCAAGGCTTGACGGCACAGTTGCTGGAGGGTTGCGTTTGGCTTTGAAGATGCCACTGTTGTTTTTTGATACCATTTGGGATTTCTCTGGTCTCTCTGTGGCTCTGGCCATGGCCCTGGTGGTGCCCGGCACAGGCACATGGAGCTGCTCCATGCCAGGTCCTCTTGGTGGTGGTTTCCTTACCGTGACCCATGCCAGCAGCAGCAACAGCTTCCAGCGTCGACCTCATGGTCCTGTTGTGATGGTGGGATGAGTCCTTCACAATGGCTCTGCAGTGGCTGAATGTGTCACCTCAGGCTCCTGCTGTCACCTCCCTCATCCTGCAGAGGGGACCATGCTGTGCCCCTGCAGATAACACTGCAGAGAGGCTGATCTGCACCGTGTCACCCCTGCATGGAAAGGATGCTGGGGGCTGGGGGCTGAATGCTCCCTCATCGGCTCCTCCGTCCCCCTTTCCCATCCCTCTGCTGGGGATATTGATGCCCCAGACATCATCTCAGTAGCCACCAACACCAGGTCCCACCACGCTCATCCTGCAGGGACAGGTTACCTGTGTGGATGAGGGTGCAGGCAGGAGCTGGTGCCCAGCTTGGTCAAACTGGAGCTGTGCCCCCAGATGAGGGACACAGAGCAGGTTTGGATGGTGGCTGGGTTCATTCCTGCCTGAGAGGGGCCAGGGACCCAGGGCTGGGGGTGCAGCTGGGCACCCCCAGTGTGGTGACACCCCCGGGCTGTGTGCCCCTGTCCCTGCAGCCAGCTGAGGTGGCCCCATGAAGAGACTGGCCAAAAACCCAGTGGGCCCAGCTCCCTTCAGGATGGGTGCGGACGGAGCTCAGCTGCCGTGGTGGTGGTGGCACGTTGCTGCTGTGGGTGATGGCATCGTGCAGCTGAGCTCCACTCCGTGTCCAGTGGGCACAAGCGAGGGAGCTTTGTCATCTCCTGCACCCCTGCCACGCTGCGGCCACCTGCAAGAGAGGGGAGGCAGCACATCTCCCTGCGCTGTCCCAGGAGCATCCACGAGCCAGGGGTGGGAGCAGGGGGACATGTCTGTGCCCCAAGTCCATGCTGGAGGAGAGCTGAGCACAGATTGTCACTGAGGCACCAGTGAAGGGTGACTGTGGTGCTGATAACCACCAGCTGTGACATCGGCTGTGGTCCCACACCCTGCTGTGCTCCCTCTCCATAGCCACCAGGCAACTTAGAACCATAGGATGGTTTGGGTTGAAGGGACCTTAAAGATCATCCAGTCCCATCTCTTGCCCTGGGCAGGGACACCTCCCACCAGACCAGGTTGCTCCAAGCCCCCTCCAACCTGGCCTTGAACCCCTCCAGGGATGGGGCAGCCACAGCTTCTCTGGGCAACCTGGGCCAGGCTCTCACCACCCTCACAGCAAAGAAGTTCTTCCCCACATCTCAGCTCCATCTCCCCTCTTTCAGGGTCAAACCCTTCCCCCTCGTCCTATGGCTCCCCTCCCTGATCCAGAGTCCCTCCCCAGCTTTCCTGGAGCCCCTTGAGGGACTGGAAGGGGCTCTAAGGTCCCCCTGGAGCCTTCTCTTCTCCAGGCTGAAACCCCCCAACTTGCTTGTCTCAGTCAATAAAGTGAAATACCAGGAGAAGGAACGTCCAGCCAAGGCAGTCGTGTCCCCAGCCCAGTGTGTGTGTGGGTGTCAGGAGAGGGCAGTGGCCCTTGTAGGAGGAGAGAAGGGGCAGATGGTCCTGGATGGAGATGATACACCCTCCTGTCTGTTTTTTCTCCCTGTCCCTGCCCATTTGGGCAGAGCTGCTTGTAGGGGGTTGCAGAGCAGAGGGCAAAGCACCACGCTGCGGAGCATCTCCTGCTACACATCTCTTCGTATTCCATAGAAAGTAGTTTGGGGAAAAAAAAAAACCACCCAACCGACTTTGAACCTGCAGCAGTTTCATTCATCAGGAGGCACGGGAATCGCTCTGCGGCTCGGTGTGGCCCGGGGGCAGGACAGGGCAGGAGAAGGGGAGCTGCCAAAGCGAAGGCGGTGGGTTGCGGGGTGATAACACAGCTCTTCTTCCAGGCAGAGCCTTCGTCCACGTTTATCAGCAGGTAATAATGCCTCCAGGGATTGCTGGCGGAGCCGAAAATAGCAGGAAGGGGCAGGAGGGAGGGAGCAGTGCCTGGGAGAGGCTGGGGCGGCTGCAGCTGCTGCTGGACACGGCCATCGATACCGGGGGGGGCAGAGCCCAGCGCTGCGCCCACGGCTGCCCAGCCCCGGCTGCCGGCACGTGTCGGGGACGGGGACACCGCGGGGACATGCCGCTCGCTCGGTCCCTGCCACTGGGACGCGACTGGGAGCCCAGATTCAGTAGGTTTTTGCTTTCTGACATCGCGATCCCGGGGGTTGTACCTGGCGCTGGGCAGGATCCGGCCCTGGGATCCTGATGTGGGATGAGGGAGCCCGATGATCTTCCCGGCTTCTCGTGCTGCCAGGCTGGGCTTGAAGGGTTGGTGATGGGCAGCACTGGGGAGAATGTTAGTAGTGAGAGGGAGTTTTTGAGTTTTTCCATGCAAATCCGAGCTGCATACGGCCATGCTGTCTGCGTCGGCTGGCTCTGCCTGCGGGAGCAAGGGCTTTCTGCTCCAGGACTTTTACAGCCTTCTGGATGCTCTCCCTTTACTGGCCCTGGGGACCAACCAGCAAGTTCATCCTCTGCCACTGGAATCAGAGCTGTGTGTGTGCTCGTAGCCTCGGTGGGGGTGGAGGGTAGCGGGCAGGGGACAGTTGGGGTCCAGATGGGACTGCTGGGGTGGCTGTGGCTCAGGGCTGGCAGCTCGGGGCGGCGGCGGTAGCAATTGGTGAGGGGTCTGGAGCACAAGCCTTACGAGGAGAGGCTGAGGGAGCTGGGGGTGTTCAGTCTGGGGAAGAGGAGGCTGAGGGGAGACCTTATTGCTCTCTCCAACTCCCTGAAAGGAGGCTGTAGAGAGGTGGGGGTCGGTCTCTTCTTCCAGGTTACAGATGTCAGGACAAGGGGTAATGGCTTCAAGTTGCGCCAGGGGAAGTTCAGGTTGGATATTAGAAAACATTTCTTTACTGAAAGGGTTCTCAGGCATTGGAATGGGCTGCCCAGGGAGGTGGTGGAGTCACCATCCCTGGAGGTATTTAAGAAACATGTAGACATGGTTCTTCAGGGCATGCTCTAGTGCCCAAGATTACTGGTTTGTGGTGGGGTGCTGTGTGGGTGGGTGATGGTTTTTGGTTTGGTGGTTGTTGTTGTGTGTTTAGGTGGTGGGTGGTCGTTTGTGTTTTTTGTGTTTTTTTTTTGTTGGTTGGACTCGATGATCTCTGAGGTCCCTTCCAACCACTACAATTCTGTGATTCTGTAATTCTGTGTGAGCTCCAGCTGGAGTGGGGGAATTTCCTCCTGGGTTTTTTGCTGACACCATCAGCAGCTGATCCCCAAATGTGGGGTGCCAGCCACGCCTGCAGACCGGGCTCCCCCCTCTGCTGCTGCCCTGGGTTAAGCCTTGGTGCCTGCTCACCGCGGTGTCGCGGGGAGCGGGGCGGCTCTGGGGAGAGGGGCAGAGGCTGGGCAATGCCCCAGTCAGACCCCATTAGCAGAGCAGTTAATTGGGGGTGACAGTAATGGGATTAGTGCCGGCTGCCGACACGGGATCGTTTCCTCCCACAGAGGAGGATTTCTCCTTCCAGGGCTATGAGACCTTTCAAGCCCTGGGATTTTGGGGGGGGTGTGAACATTTGCACCCCCACAGTGTCTCCCATCAGAGATGGGAATCCACCCTCGCCACGCTGCCCCGGCCATCCTGCTGCTTGGGTTCATACATCCCCGCTTGCTTTTGCTGTTACACTAATTGCTCTGAATCAATTATTCATTGACTCAGTAATGAAGCAGGGAATGGGTAGAAAACCCTGCTGCACCAGGAGCCCTGGGCTCGGGCTGGCCCCACGGAGCTCAAGGAGCCGCTCGGGGGATTCTCTTTGTGAGCACTTTCAAAATGACTCCCATGAAAATCTTCTCAAGTTTGGGTAGTTCTGCTTTACGTTTCTGGCTTCATTTTCTTCCCCTCAGTCCCGTGCTGGGCATTAGGTGCTGCTTCCTGTAGCTGTGTGTTTACTTGGTTCTCAGTGGTCACTTTTTAAGTCTGGAGCTGCTCATCACCATCGGTTTCGGTAGCATCTCATAGGTCCAGTTAGAAGTTTCTAATCTCATGGATCTGGGCACAGTTTGTCCCATGCTAAAAAGTGAAATTGTAATTTTTTTCTTCCACTTTAGGAAAAACCTACTTTGGAAATTTTGATGTTTCTCTGGGCGATGTGGGTGCTGTTTTCCCCGCATCCCATTTGCCCTGGGGAGGGATGTCACCTCTGCACAGGGAACGCAGTGCCAGCAGCAAAGCCGGCTGCATCCGCCCCTAAATCCCCCTGGAGATTCTGGTCTCATGCCTATGGAGTTTAATGCTTTTGGGGCCAGGTGAGGCACCTTTGAGCAAAGGGAGATTGAAGGGCAGCAGGAGCCAGAGAGGTTCCTCCATGGGAAGCACAGAGGATGGGGACAACCCCACCACCAGCAGTATCTCGGGAGGTCCATTAGGTCTTCCCGGGGTGAGGTCCCAGTCAGAGCAGGTGGAGATGAGCTCTCCTGCTCACCTAGATGTCCAACAATCTGTTAACCTGCAGCAACTTCCCTGCTATTCCCAATCCCTGATTTCAGCTGAGGGGCTGCCTGGGCACAGGGTGGTTCTCCCAGGCGTGTTGAGCCTCCTCTTCCCCAGGATCACCGCAAGAGAACGACGTGCACTGCAAAACCTGGGCATCTGCCTCAGGAGCCAGGAAAGGCTGAGTTCAACCTTCTTGTGTCCAGGTGTTACTTGAGCCACGGCCGCTCTGGGATTGCGAGGAAGTTTTGAAATAAAAAGCTGAGAGCCTCCAAAAGATCCCTGACCTCCCAGAGCTGGGGATTTGTGGAATGCCACACATCGCGGCACTTGTGGCAGCGTGAGGGGGAAGGCCAGTGCTGGCTCCAGCTCACAGCTGAGCCCTCTCTCTGTGGCCGGTGTTTTCCCAGCTGGAAGTCCCAGCCGTGGGCCACCAGAAAGGGCACGTTATTTAGAGAAATGCTGGAGAAGTCGAGGCCGCGCTGACAAAACCCGCATCTGTTGGCTGAAATTTGCTTTGCTGGCGTCAGAGCAGCAGCAATCAGAACAAACGGATCTAATTACAGACCAAAGAGCCCAGGGTTTGCAGAACTTTTCCCCTGTCTTGGTTTCAAGAAAACTTTCTGAGTCAGTGAGTGATGGCCAAAGGCTAAGGGAGTCCAGGCAGTGTGTGAGAGGTGCAGAGATTGAGGACGCTGGAGCAGACGGGGCAGAGTTTGGCTTTCTGGGGGTATGTTGAGGCTTGTTCAATGGGGAAATCAATATTAGGGACTCTGTTGCGTTGCTCTGATCTCAGATCAATCATCCTCCTTCTCTGAAATTACCCCTGATAGCCGTCCTGGGGCTTGGAGGCAGCTCTGTCTTCTATTTTCTCTTCCCCCTCCTGGGACGTGCTGCCTTGGACACTTAGTCTGAGACAGAAACCGGAACAGTGAAGTGTGTGGTCCTCCAGGGAGGATGTTGTAAAGCCCCTCGACCTTCCTGGCTCAGGACAGGGAAACCCAGATATTGAGAATGGGATGGGGAAACCCAGATGTTGAGGATGGGAAGTTGCAAATGCTGAGAACAGAAACCTGCATATTGAGGATAGGGACACCCAGATGTTGAAGGCAAGGAGACCCAGATGTTGGGGATGTGGAGATCCAGATGCTGGCTGCTGAGCTGCTGCTGCCAGGTGAGGGAGAGGGACCATGCTGCACTGGGACCATGGCGTGTTTTGGCTGAGTCCTTAAGGTGGAAGGACAGATGTCCCCTTCAGCTCCCTGTTCAGACAGCACCAGCCCTGTCTCCACCTGCTGCCTCCTCTGGTGGCCCCTTGGTCACGGTGATGGTGAGAAGGAAACCTGGTTGGTCCTTGCTGGCCCAAATCAGCTTTGCCAAGATGGCCCTTGCCTTTGTGCCGATGCCCTGGTGCCTCCAGCCACAATCAGGCTCGTTGGCTTTCCCTGATGGCCACTTAGTCTGCCGTGATGGCCACTTAGTCTGCCACTTCCCTTCCCTGTCGTCCCCCCCGCCCCATCAGGAGATGTTGAGCAGAGCTCAGCCATGGTCCTTTCTGCAAGGACAGGATTTCACAGCCTCGCTGATGCTTTCAACCCGAGATGGAAACCTCACTCGGTGGCGAGGCTCCTGCTCATATCCTCCGTGCCACTGAAAAGCAGCAGAGTCTCTGATTGAATTAGTGCAGGGATTTAATTTAATCCCCAAATGTCTCTCATTTTAAAGGAGCCTGTTCATTTCCTTCTAGGGCCTTATCTGATGTGGGCAACCAGCAATATTAAGCAGAAGGACTGGACAGATAGGGAGGGGAAGGGCTTTGCAGGGAGAATTGAGGGCTGCATGGGTTTTTCCTCTAATTATTTCATTAAATAATGATGACAGTGATTGCAATACAAATAAGACATAAGCAGCACCATTAAAACACGTGCTTGTGCAAATAGCATCCTTGCACGGCAAGCCTGGAGACATTCCCTTTTTACAAGAAGTTACCATGGGGGGAGTGGAACAGCCCCAAGGACGGGGTAAACCAGCATTGGCTTTGTGCCTCCCACCGAATCCAGCGGTTTTGGGGATGGGGCAGGTGTCACAGGTGGGGCTGAGCACATGATGGTCTCTGAATTTTAGTCTGCAGACTCACTGGGGTGGTTGAGGTGACACGAAATCACTGCCTGTGGTGAGTCCGGCTGGAAGGGGACAGAGTGGGTCTTCTCCAGGCTCAGGTGTGTAAAAGGGACCCTTTTGGCTTAATTTAAAAAGGACAAGGCACAGGCCAGGGAATCTTTTGGGGAACCTGGCCCGTGTTTTGGCCCGATTGGCTCAGGTGGGCACTGATGGGTACCACACAGTCCCTGTGCCACCCTCTCAGTGCACAGCAGATGATGCTGGAGCCAGGGCGTAACCCCCTGAGGGTATTCCGTGAGGATGACAGTGGGTTTTGCAGCCCAGCGTCTGCCTTCAGCTGCCTGGGCATATCTGGTGGTGGGTTCTAACCCCCGTGTGCCAGCTCTGCAGGGCGAGGAGGTGTTCAGCAGCAGCCCCCCAGCCTGTCCTGGGGGATGGCTTGCAGGGCTCTGCTGTCACTGCGAGGATACGACCTCCGGCTGCTCCATGGGTGCCTCTTCCCGATGGGACGTGAGGCTGGATGGGCTGATTCCTGGGGCTGCTGCTGGTTTTGAAGCTGAGGTCAACCTCATTTGTACAGGGGTAGTGGCTCTTAACTCCAGCTTTCTGGTTGCCTTTGGGCTCGTGAAGATGCTTGGATCTTACTTGGGGATACAGTGACATTTTTTCTGGGTGACTTGTTTCCTGGGGCTGGTCCTGTATAATAATAACCCCTGCCCAGCCCCGTGGGGTCTGCGTGGGTGGGAATCACTTTCTGGAGGGAGGATTTTTCTCTGCTTTGGTCTTTCTCCCCTCCTGAGCTGGTTTTGCCCCTTTGGCTTAGACGGGCTCCATCCAAAGGGAAAATCACAAGGAAAAGAGGACCCAGCTCTGGCAGGAGGGGGGTCATTGCAGGCTCCCCCTGCTCACCAAAAACCTTGGAGGCTTTTTGCCTTTGGCTGCTCCTGGCTTTCCCTTTGAAAGGCCTTTCCCAGCTGCAGAGAAAAGCTGGCAAAAACCATCCCTGGAGGCTTAAAAATCCGAAAGAGGCTGGTAGGAGAGTGGTTGTGGTTTTGCAGGGCGTGGGGGGTGGCCGTGGGGAGTCCCACAGCCCGGGGCACCCGGTCAGGGAGGCAGAGCTGGGCTGAGCTTTGGAATCTGCAGATGAGCAGAGCCCAGCACTTCCCTTCTGCAGTTAATAATTGGATGCAGGAGGGGCCGGAGCTGCCGGATGAGAGCTGCTGGTTTTCTCTGCTGCCCTCAGTGAAGATCTCTGCAGGGCTGAGCCCCTCCAGCAGCTCCCAGGGGGACGGGGGAGCCATCAGGGTAAGAATGATGTTCCCGGCTCTGTCTCTCTCCACCGGGCTGAGCCACCCACCCCCAGACCCCCTGGTTTCCTCCAGACCCACCGGTGCGGCTGGAGCTGGGAGCTGGGTGGCCCCATCCTGCTGCTGCCCTGAAGCCACCAGTTTGCTGCTGGTAGGAGAACCCGTTGCTCCAGGGATGAGGACCAGGATTGCGTGCTGTGGGAGTGAGGGGTGACCTGCCACCATCTGGGGACGTGGGGACAATGCTGTCCCACCCCACCGGAGCACTGTTAGGGTTGTACAGATTGGTGCCAGCCTTGTGGTTGGGGTGTTAGGAGGGGAAAGGCTCCCCAGAAAGGTGGCCACTGAGAGATTTGGGGAATCCTTCTTTATCCTTCTTTATCCTCTCTTCTGGGCAGATGCTGGAGACAGACGCAGAGAAGCCGGGGCAGATGCACTCGGAGGACAGGAAGGCAGCAGCGGGTGATGCTTCTCCAGCTGCAGAGGCACCAGCTCCAGCTGAGTCCCAAGAAGCTCTGGGAGCCACCCAAGGTCCTGTCCTGGCAGAGAAGCAGCCGGTGGCCACCAAGAAGGGAGAGGAGCAGCCCAGCTCCCTGCCAGCCTTCATCATCCCCGAGTTGCGGCTCGACAGCACCTTCAGCCAGAGCGCGGCGGGCATGGCCACGGATGGATGGAGATCCAGATGCTGGCTGCTGAGCTGCTGCTGCCAGTTGAGGGAGAGGGACCATGCTGCACTGGGACCATGGCGTGTTTTGGCTGAGTCCTTAAGGTGGAAGGACAGATGTCCCCTTCAGCTCCCTGTTCAGACAGCACCAGCCCTGTCTCCACCTGCTGCCTCCTCTGGTGGCCCCTTGGTCACGGTGATGGTGAGAAGGAAACCTGGTTGGTCCTTGCTGGCCCAAATCAGCTTTGCCAAGATGGCCCTTGCCTTTGTGCCGATGCCCTGGTGCCTCCAGCCACAATCAGGCTCGTTGGCTTTCCCTGATGGCCACTTAGTCTGCCGTGATGGCCACTTAGTCTGCCACTTCCCTTCCCTGTCGTCCCCCCCGCCCCATCAGGTGATGTTGAGCAGAGCTCAGCCATGGTCCTTTCTGCAAGGACAGGATTTCACAGCCTCGCTGATGCTTTCAACCCGAGATGGAAACCTCACTCGGTGGCGAGGCTCCTGCTCATATCCTCCGTGCCACTGAAAAGCAGCAGAGTCTCTGATTGAATTAGTGCAGGGATTTAATTTAATCCCCAAATGTCTCTCATTTTAAAGGAGCCTGTTCATTTCCTTCTAGGGCCTTATCTGATGTGGGCAACCAGCAATATTAAGCAGAAGGACTGGACAGATAGGGAGGGGAAGGGCTTTGCAGGGAGAATTGAGGGCTGCATGGGTTTTTCCTCTAATTATTTCATTAAATAATGATGACAGTGATTGCAATACAAATAAGACATAAGCAGCACCATTAAAACACGTGCTTGTGCAAATAGCATCCTTGCACGGCAAGCCTGGAGACATTCCCTTTTTACAAGAAGTTACCATGGGGGGAGTGGAACAGCCCCAAGGACGGGGTAAACCAGCATTGGCTTTGTGCCTCCCACCGAATCCAGCGGTTTTGGGGATGGGGCAGGTGTCACAGGTGGGGCTGAGCACATGATGGTCTCTGAATTTTAGTCTGCAGACTCACTGGGGTGGTTGAGGTGACACGAAATCACTGCCTGTGGTGAGTCCGGCTGGAAGGGGACAGAGTGGGTCTTCTCCAGGCTCAGGTGTGTAAAAGGGACCCTTTTGGCTTAATTTAAAAAGGACAAGGCACAGGCCAGGGAATCTTTTGGGGAACCTGGCCCGTGTTTTGGCCCGATTGGCTCAGGTGGGCACTGATGGGTACCACACAGTCCCTGTGCCACCCTCTCAGTGCACAGCAGATGATGCTGGAGCCAGGGCGTAACCCCCTGAGGGTATTCCGTGAGGATGGCAGTGGGTTTTGCAGCCCAGCGTCTGCCTTCAGCTGCCTGGGCATATCTGGTGGTGGGTTCTAACCCCCGTGTGCCAGCTCTGCAGGGCGAGGAGGTGTTCAGCAGCAGCCCCCCAGCCTGTCCTGGGGGATGGCTTGCAGGGCTCTGCTGTCACTGCGAGGATACGACCTCCGGCTGCTCCATGGGTGCCTCTTCCCGATGGGACGTGAGGCTGGATGGGCTGATTCCTGGGGCTGCTGCTGGTTTTGAAGCTGAGGTCAACCTCATTTGTACAGGGGTAGTGGCTCTTAACTCCAGCTTTCTGGTTGCCTTTGGGCTCGTGAAGATGCTTGGATCTTACTTGGGGATACAGTGACATTTTTTCTGGGTGACTTGTTTCCTGGGGCTGGTCCTGTATAATAATAACCCCTGCCCAGCCCCGTGGGGTCTGCGTGGGTGGGAATCACTTTCTGGAGGGAGGATTTTTCTCTGCTTTGGTCTTTCTCCCCTCCTGAGCTGGTTTTGCCCCTTTGGCTTAGACGGGCTCCATCCAAAGGGAAAATCACAAGGAAAAGAGGACCCAGCTCTGGCAGGAGGGGGGTCATTGCAGGCTCCCCCTGCTCACCAAAAACCTTGGAGGCTTTTTGCCTTTGGCTGCTCCTGGCTTTCCCTTTGAAAGGCCTTTCCCAGCTGCAGAGAAAAGCTGGCAAAAACCATCCCTGGAGGCTTAAAAATCCGAAAGAGGCTGGTAGGAGAGTGGTTGTGGTTTTGCAGGGCGTGGGGGGTGGCCGTGGGGAGTCCCACAGCCCGGGGCACCCGGTCAGGGAGGCAGAGCTGGGCTGAGCTTTGGAATCTGCAGATGAGCAGAGCCCAGCACTTCCCTTCTGCAGTTAATAATTGGATGCAGGAGGGGCCGGAGCTGCCGGATGAGAGCTGCTGGTTTTCTCTGCTGCCCTCAGTGAAGATCTCTGCAGGGCTGAGCCCCTCCAGCAGCTCCCAGGGGGACGGGGGAGCCATCAGGGTAAGAATGATGTTCCCGGCTCTGTCTCTCTCCACCGGGCTGAGCCACCCACCCCCAGACCCCCGGGTTTCCTCCAGACCCACCGGTGTGGCTGGAGCTGGGAGCTGGGTGGCCCCATCCTGCTGCTGCCCTGAAGCCACCAGTTTGCTGCTGGTAGGAGAACCCGTTGCTCCAGGGATGAGGACCAGGATTGCGTGCTGTGGGAGTGAGGGGTGACCTGCCACCATCTGGGGACGTGGGGACAATGCTGTCCCACCCCACCGGAGGGTTGTACAGATTGGTGCCTGCCTTGTGGTTGGGGTGTTAGGAGGGGAAAGGCTCCCCAGAAAGGTGGCCACTGAGAGATTTGGGGAATCCTTCTTTTTATCCTCTCTTTTGGGCAGATGCTGGAGACAGACGCGGAGAAGCCGGGGCAGATGCACTCGGAGGACAGGAAGGCAGCAGCGGGTGATGCTCCTCCAGCTGCAGAGGCACCAGCTCCATCTGAGTCCCAAGAAGCTCTGGGAGCCACCCAAGGTCCTGTCCTGGCAGAGAAGCAGCCGGTGGCCACCAAGAAGGGAGAGGAGCAGCCCAGCTCCCTGCCAGCCTTCATCATCCCCGAGTTGCGGCTCGACAGCACCTTCAGCCAGAGCGCGGCGGGCATGGCCACGGATGGAGAGGAGGATGAGGAGGATGAGGAGGAGGAAGATGAGGATGATGATGATGATGATGATGAGGACAGTGATGAGCACTACTTAGAGAGGAATGAGGCGAAGCGCAGCAGCATGATCGAGACGTCGGGGTGCCAGCCCGTCTACACACTGAGCGTGCAGAGCTCCCTGCGGCGCCGGACCCACAGCGAGGGCAGCCTCCTGCAAGAGGCCAAGGGCCACTGCTTCACCTCCGACACCACCCTCAACTGCTCGGACAGCCAGGCCACCAAGGGCCACTGGGCCCTGCCCTCCCCTAGGACCCTCAAAAAAGAGCTTGCCAAAAACGGCGGCTCCATCCACCAGCTCACCCTGCTCTTTTCGGGGCACAGGAAGGTACGTGGGACGGCGCTGGCTCCTGCTTGGTTGTGATGAGGGAGGAGCTCCTGGGGTGGAATTGTCGCAGCATGTCACCCCTCTCTCCATGGGCACGGTAAAGCTGGCATCTGAGGGGCCAGGAAGGTCCCTGCCACTGGTGGTCAGCTCTGGGAGGTGCTTAGCACCCAGGGGATGTCACCCAGAGGCAGGGTGCTGGTGCCATGGGTGGGCATCTCCCACCAGTGTATCCAGATGCTACAGGATCCCATGCCATAGAATCACAGAACCATAGAATGGTTTGGGTTGGAAGGGACCGTAAAGACCATCCAGTCCCATCCCCTGCCCTGGGCAGGGACACCTCCCACCACACCAGGTTGCTCCAAGCCCCCTCCAACCTGGCCTTGAACCCCTCCAGGGATGGGGCAGCCACAGCTTCTCTGGGCGACCTGTTCTGTGTCCTGGAGAGCTGTTGCCTTTTGAGACCGGTGGAGAGAGAGGTCCACCTGGGTGTCTGTACTCACAAAGAGCTGCTTGCGGTGGCAGGGACAGGGAAAAGCCAGGCTCCAGAGAACCTGCGGTGACAGAGTCCATGATGTGCTCAGGGGTGCCAGCAGCAGTGTGGGTTTCTGCCCCGGCCTCTTGCAGGGCTTTGAATGTCATTGGAGGGGTCTCAGAGCAGGGTTGGGGTCGGGTCTCAGAGGAGGGTTGAGGTCAGCAGTGATTTCTGACCCCGAGGCACGGGAAGGAGGAGCAGTGGGTGCCGTGGGGCAGGAGCCCTGCCTGGGACCGGGTGGTGCTCCTGGGGGGCTCTGTGTGCCTCCCCAGGGCAGAGCTTGCCTCGGCTCTGCTTTTGCCTGATGAATGTTTCCAGGGAGCCGTGTGCCCTTGCAGAGACTGTGTGTGAGCAGGGCTCCTTGCCCCGTTCTCCCAGGGTGCAGCCTGCCTGGGCACTGAGCGTGGCTACCAGCCTTCCTGCGGTGCTGGCCCCGCACCCTGCTCTGCCCGACCGCGCTCACGCCGGCTCCATCTCCACATGGCTTGGCTCAGGACCACCTTGCATTGCTCAGGGTCATGTTGTGCAGCTCAGGACCACCTTACATGGCTCAGGATGGTGACGTGCTTCTGTGTGCCTCCCCAGGGCAGAGCTTGCCTTGGCTCTGCTTTTGCCTGATGAATATTTCCAGGGAGCCGTGTGCCCTGGCAGAGACTGTGTGTGAGAAGGGCTCCTTGCCCTGTTCTCCCTGGGTGCAGCCTGCCTGGGTGCTGAGCGTGGCTACCTGCCTTCCTGCGGTGCTGGCCCTGCACCCTGCTCTGCCCGACCACGCTCACACCGGCTCCATCTCTGCATGGCTTGGCTCAGGACCACCTTGCATCGCTCAAGGGTCATGTTGTGCAGCTCAGGACCACCTTATGTGGCTTGGGACCGTGTCATGCTGCTCGGGACCACCTCGCATGCTGCTCCATGGGGGCTGGCTCCTGAGCAGGAGAGGCTGGTTTCATGCATGGCACCAAGTAGCGCAGCACTACGGGGGTTAAACCCGTGGTGGGGTTAACCCTCTCCCTGCCAGGTTCATCCTGCTTGAAAAGCCACCTCTGATGTTGTTTCCCCAGAGCACTTTTTGAGCTCAGAGTCCCTGGCCAGCTGGTGAGAGCTCTTACAAGCCCAAGAGACCAGTCAGATGGGGGCTGCTGTGCAAAAGGGCAGCCCAAACTCTCTTGGAGGCTGATGCCAGTGACTGTGGGCAGGGGGGGGTTCAGACCCCCTCCCAGATTCTATCAAGAAGGGACACCTTTGTGGGAGGGAGGTCCGGATGCCAGGGAGGTGGTGGCAGTGGCAGTGCCTGCTGAGTGTCCCGTTGGGTCTGGCGGTGAGGAGTCTCTTGGAGGGAGGTCTCAGAGTCTCCTGGAGAGGTCTGAGTCTCCTGGAGAGGTTTCACAGTGCCGCTGTGCGAGCGGGCTGGGAGCACACAGCCCTGCGGCCGCTGCGGCGCTGGCTGGGACCGGGCAGGCTGCCTGCTCCTCCTGCCCGGGGGGAGAACGGGGACCCCCAACTGCGCTTTCTGTGTGGATGTGTTTCAGCGGGGTCAACTGAGCTCCTCCTGCATTAAGCTGCTCTGCTGCCATGGGACTTGGGGGGTGGTTTTTCGGAGCAGGGAGCCGGTGCCGGTGGTGAGGACAGTGTGGCTGTGGGATCTCCTGGTGCTCCCAGCCCTCCCACAGCCCTGTCTGCTTCTGTCTGCCCAGTGCCTTAACCCCTGCCCGTCTGCCCTCCTGGGGTACCCCTGCCTGCCCCCTTTGCCCTTGTTGCTGCCTGCCGAGGCACCGAGGCTGCCCATGGGCCACCACGGGCAGGGGAGATGGGCAGGGTTCTGGGCCACCCCACGCAGGGGGTTTGGGCTACTGCCGTCCCCCTGCCTACACTTTGGAGGGACTTTTGTCCGGCTGTGCCTTCTGACTTGTTCAAAGAAGGTTTCTGGAGCAGGGCACTGGTGTACAGATCCCATCTGGGTGATACTTGCACCCGGGTGGTCCTTGCAGCTGGTGGCCTCAGTGGCAGGTCCACAGCATCCCCCAAGGCACTGTTTTTCTTTTCCCCTCGGGGAGCCTTTCAGAGGGGCTCATTTTCTTGGCTCTTTTAACACCGTCGTGCCCGGTGTGGCTCCCTGCTCCCCTCCTTCCCGTGCTCGGGGCTGGGAGGTGGTTGTTTTAAGAGCGTTGTTGTGGCCGGGAGCGCTGGGACTCCTCGGGCGAGCTCTGCTGCTGCCTTTTGTCCCCGAGTGCCGCGGAGCCTCTCCGGACAATGGCAGGAAACGTGCTCCGGCTGCGTGTCGCCCCGGCCAGCCCGCCTGCCGGGGCCCTATCTGCTCGGGGAAGGTGCTTTGCGGGGGCTGCATTGTTTGGGGCCGATAAACTCCGGAAACGGGAGTGCAGAATGGAAGGAAGTGTCAAAAGCCTCGAGCCCAGGGCCACAGGGCTCTGCAGAGGGTTCCCACGGCACGGGGCGGGGGGGGGGGTGATCCTGGAAAGCACCCGACCCCCCTGGCAGTGTGGGGCTGAGCTCGGTGTGGGGTCCGGATGGATGTGGGGCTGGCTGTGAGCATCTGCCAGTCTCCTTCAGTAGTGGATGAATTACTGAAGCCCCTGAGCTATGGTGGTCCCCGGGGTCCCCACACCCAGCCTCAGGCTTCGTGGCTTGGAGGTGATGCTGCCCCATCTCGTGGTGCATCCGAGGTCCCCAGGCTGTCCCAGGGCGGTGGTTGGGGAGCGGAACCCTCTGGGTGCTCCTTGGACTTGAAAGTTCCCATGATATGATGCAGTTACGGCTTAACTGCTCTGATTTTTCCTGCCTGGGGACTGCTGGGGGACCCCTGATTGATTTTGGGTGCTCAGCCTGGTTCTGGGGGGACAAGGTGCTCTGCAGGTTGGGGAAGGGTCCCTGTGCCCACTCAAGACAGCAGCAATAGGAGCATCGGGAATGGGGACTTTTGTCTGTAGACTGTGCCTACCAGAGGAGGTACCACCCTCAGCATCTTGAACCTGGGATGGTACCTGGGCCACCAGCTGTGGCATCTCCTGAGGTGCTCCAGGAACACCACGGGCTGGAGGTGGCGCAGGACGGGCAGGGGCAGGCAGGTTCCCATGCCAGGGTGGAGAGGGACTTGTCCCGTTGCACTGCAGCAGCCAGCTGTGGTTGTGGGGAAGGAGCCCTGCGGATGCTGTGGCTCTGGGCTGCATGGGGGACACTGGCAGGGCTGGTTGGTGACACTTGGAGTGTCACTGGGGGTGTGCACTGGCAGGGTGATGCAGACTCTGTTTCTTTCCCCCCTCAGCTGAGCGGAGGCGATGCTGAATGCAGCTGTGACGAAGGGGACGAGACCTCCCGCAAGAAACGGAGCAGGAGCCTGTAAGTGTCACACCGTGGTGGCATCACAGCGTCACTGGGGCTGTTTGCTGTGGACAAACACCCCCTGGTCCAGGGACCTGGTCCAGGCAGCCCTCGGGGTCCCCCGGTCTCATTCCCCCAAACTTTTCTGTGCAGAAGGTGACAAAGACACAGGTGAACTGAGGGCTCACCTCAGCCGGGGGGCGGTGATGTTCGGGGAGGGGGTGGGAGATGATGGTTGGACAAGATGATCTTTAAGGTCCCTTCCAACCTAGAAGATTCTGTGATTCTGAGATGTGGTGGAAGCATCCCGCAGCCCGGCCGGGAGCAGCCCCCCCGTTGCCCGGCTTTGAGAGCCGGGGCGATGGAGCCGGGGTGGTACGGGGAGAGCAGCTTCCAGCGGCACCGGGTTCAGGGAGAGGCCATGTGAGCGGTGAAACATGAGCCGGGAGCCCCCTTCCCCCTGGCCCCACGCTGGGAGGAGGAATGGGGAGGTTTCCCACCCCCAGATGGGCTGCAGCCCCCCGCGGCACATGGCAGCACGGGCAGTGTGGTGGGACCACCGAGCCAGGGATGCTGGCAGCCCCTCCACCTCTCCTGGTAAGGCTGTGGGGATGCCCCAGCGTGGCAAGGACGAGGTGGCCGTGGCCTTTGCCCACCGGCGCAGCTGCAGCTGGGGAGGAAGGGGGGGGGAAACGCGGTGGGGCTGAGCCAGGGTGTTTTGGAACCTGCGTTTCTCCCCACGCGGGTGTCACGGCCACGGGGGTGCCCGGGATGCGGGGCCTTTGCCCACGTGGCTGGGGGCAGGTGGAGGAGCCGCACGTGGTGGGAGCGTGGCTTCGCCGCGTGTGCCGGCTGCCGGTGAGCGGCACTGTGGGCCCGCGCGCCTCCCGCCCGCAGCTGACTATTTTTAGCCCTTTTTTATTATTTCCCCTCCCCAACACTTGAAATTAAAATGAATCCCTGCCGCAGGGACGTCCCCCCCCTCTCTCCCTCTCTCCGTCCGCGTGTCCCTGCTGTGGCGCAGAGCCGGGGGAATCGGGCTGGAGGGGGGAGGGAGTG
>NW_015090961.1:94367-99353 GCF_001431845.1 Calidris pugnax | reverse complement strand
CCACCCCCCAGAAGAGCGGGGTCAGGGGCGGTTGCGGAGAAGGTTTTCTCCTCACCTTGAGACGGCAGCGGATGCGCTGGGGGAGCCTCTCGGCATCGCACCGGCCGGCTATTGGCTGCACAGCCCGGTTGCCAGCCGTCCGCCCAGAGTATTTATGGTGCAAGGGGCTGGGGTTTGGCACTCGCCTCCCCCCCCCAACCCCGGCACCGGCGGGCTCCCACCCCCCGATGTACCACGCCATGGGGGACTTTTCTGAAAAATACCTGGAAAGGTAGGACTGGAGCTTTCCTGCGGGGACAGGTGACGCGCTTCGCTGGGGACGGTTCGGAAGCGGCGCAGGGCGATGGGACCGGACGTGGCCTCGCGGCAGTGGCAGGGCTCCGGGTGCAGGTCACTTCATGGGGGTGACTCCATAAAGTCACCCCCATAAAGTGAAACTGGCTCTTTCCTATGAAATATAATTTCATAGGAAATATAATTTCATAGGAAAGAAACCGGCTCTTTTCTATGAAATATAATTTCTGCCATGGCATTTTATACCGCAGGTCGGCCGCAGCTGGGGGCTGTGTGTGCCTGTGGCTCCTGCAGCCTGGTTTCATACCACTTGCTATTTATTTACAAGAGAAGCAGCGGATTTTAAGTTGAGGAACTTCCTTAGGTGGTGTTTCCTGGCGTGTCCCAGCCGGCAAATCTGCCCCCGGGCCACAGTCACCTGCGATGCCCTGCGCTGGGGGTGCAGGTCGAGGCAGCCCACGCCTGCTGGGGACACACGCAAGGGCTTTCCAGAGCTCTGCAAATCCCTGCTGGAGCTGCTGAACTGGGAATGCTGCTAAAATGGTGGCTGGGGGCTGGGTGGGATGTCCCATGGTGCGGGGGCTGCCACTGTGGCTGCCAGCGGGGTGAGGGGAGGCAGATCCCCGGGGTGGGAGCCTGAGGCTCCGTGTTGGGATCCGCTTTTCCCAGGTTAGTGCTGAGCTGGTCCCTGGCAGCAGCGGGACCCGTGTCCTGTAGGAGCCACAGCCCAGGTGATGCCAAGGCATTGAAAGCCCCTGTGCCCCCCACAGAGGGCACAGGCAGCACCGGGGGCTTGGGGAGGGGGTGTTTGCCCTCTAAAATCCTCCCCTGGCTCAGGGTGCTCAGCACCGTGCAGGACTGAGCCCTGCGCTTGTCGTGGATAATTTTTTCCCCGTGGATGGCTGTATTTTACCCTCCCGGGACTGGGGAGATCTGTGGGTCCAGATGGCATCGCTCGGGGTGGGGTACACCCTTGCCTTGAATTCCCCCTCTGCCCCTCCTGTCCCCGGCCAGCCCTGGGCACAGCTTGGCCAGGCAGAGGTGGCTCCTCCGAGCGTCCTTGTGCAGACCCACTGGTGTTGGGGGGATGGGGGGAGGTCTCGGGGTGGCCTGGCCGTGCCACCCTGGGGTCCTGTCCACCCTGGTGGCACCGCCAGCCTTGGTGCAGGGTGAGCATCCCGCGCCACCCTGCGTGTCCCCCGCACCCCTTGCTGCTGCGGTGCCATGCGGGGACTGTGCCACGAGGGGACAGCATCCTCCACGGCTGTTCCTCACCGGCACCTCTCCCACCGCCCGCTCCCCTGCCCCGGCCCCCAGGCAGCCCCCCAACCCCCGGCTGGGGCTGGGGCTGGGCTGGGGGTCCCACTGCCCCCTTTCCCATTGCACTTGCCAAAAATCTGTGTCCCACTTCATCCTGGTGGCAGTTCCCTGGGGGAACCCTGTGTCCAGGGGTATGTCTGTCTGTCTGTCTGTCTCTCCGGGGATGGTGGAGCAGGGACCTGTGCAGGGTGGCAGTGGGGGGTGTCTGTGCCCCCCGGTGCCCCCCCGGTGTCACGCTCTGCCCATCCCAACCACCCCCTTACGGAGATGTCCCCACAGCTGTGCCCGTCCTGGGCTGGCACCGGAGAGGTGTGAGCCCCAACCCGTCACCCGTGGGCTCCCATCCACGTCCCCGCAGGGGGGACACGGTGAAATGTTGCCGTCCCCGCTCAGCCCCGCTGCCGGCCCCGCTGCCTTCCCCGGGACGCCCGCATTCTATAAATAGCCCTCGTAAATCCCCAACTGTGATTATTTTCCCCGCCGTCTCTTGAAAGGCCTCACTCTCCGCCCCGGGCGCTGATTTTTTTTTCCACCTTCCCTCAAAGTTTCCCCAGCAACGGGACAGAGCCCGTCCCAAATAAGCAGCGGGGCTGACACAGCCCTTACTCACTTTGCCCCTCATCCACCCCAACGCTTGGATTTAAAGCTTCTCCGGGCTGAGCCCTCCCACTTCCGCGCCGGCCGCAGCGGGCGGGAGCGCGGCTCCGAGCTGGCGTCAGAGCAGCCCAGCCTCTGGCCGCGCCAGCAGCCGCCGAAGGGGCTCGTCCCAGCAGCCATGCCCTTCTTCCGTGACCTCTCCAAGCCCCAACCCCTGGAGTTTCACGCGGAGATGCTGCTGGGCGTGCAGAGACCCCACAACGGCAGCCTGCAGCGCCGGCACACCATGAAGGAGTAGGTGGTGGGCGCGGGGCGATGCGTTGGGGACGGGTTCCCCGGAGGGTTCTCCCCTGGGTGCTGGGTGTCTCCCCCCACACTGATCTCTCGCCCGCCTGCTAAAACTTGCTCTTCCTTCCAGAGCCAAGGACATGAAGAACCGGCTGGGGATTTTTCGGCGGCGAAACGAGTCCCCGGGAGCCAATCCCTCCGGCAAGTTGGACAAAGTGCTCAAATCCCTCAAGTAGGTGCCGCGAGCGGGTGGCGCGGGGACTGGGGGGGGCTTGGGGACGAGCTGTGGTCGGGCTGAGCATCACCTCCAGGGAGATGGGGGTCACCCTGTTTGGGGAACCTGGGGGCAAACAGGTTTTTTTTTTATCTGGAGGAGCATGAAAAACATTTGTTGGCTGTGGATCCCCCCCGGGCAGGTGGGAGGTCTGTGCCCGGGAGGCAGCACAGCGGCGGCTCGGGCTGGAAATTTCCCTGACGGCTGCTTTCTCCTGGTGCCTCTGTGTGAAACTTTAACTGGCCAGAGGATGGTTTGAAAAACCACTTTGCTCTGGAGATGCTCCAGCAGCCGGAGACGAGCCCTCCCCGCTCTCGCGCCCGGTGGCTGATCCTGCTGCTTGAATGGGGAGGCTGGAACCCACGCTGTCCCGCAGCCTCCTGGGCATCGCCTGGAGCTTTTCCAGCTCTTCCTCAGAGACCCCCAAGCAGCCTGGCTGCCCGCACACACCTCCTTAGAGTGGATTTTCTTCCTGCCCGTCTAAAGGCAGAGGTTTGGTTCCGGCAAAGCCCCTGTGGTGCTGCTGGGTGCTGAGCCTGGCTCTGCCCACGGACCCTGGTGCTGGTTTGGGAGCCGAGTCCGACCCCACTGGGGCACTCCGGGGGCTCCATTGGCTGGAAAGGTGTTGCTCGTGCTGTGTTGGAGCAGACAGAGGATACAGCTTTCCTGGCTTCGCTTTTCCAACACACTGTCCTTCTCCCACAGGCCCACTCCCGAGGAAGCTCTCAAGTGGGGGGACTCCCTGGAGAAGCTGCTGCTGCACAAATGTAAGTGTTTGCCCCTCTCTTCCACCTCCCTTTGCTGCCGGGGGAATATCCAGACACGTGCATGGATAAAGCTGGGATTTCCTCTGTTAATTCCTTCTGGTGTTTGGGGGTAGACAAAGAAAAATGAGGCTGCCCTTTGCCTGTGCCCCCTCCTGCTCCTGCCTGGCCCAGGGGGAATTTCGGGAGATGGGGCTGGGGAGAGCCATGGTTTGGGGCTGCAGCCCCCCTCCAGCTTTGGGGGGGAAAGGCAGCAATTGGGGTCTGCACCCCATTCGGAGCTGTGCAGTGGGTCAGGAGCAGCTTTAGACTATTCCCCTGGGGTACAACTGGGCTACACCACATCGTGGTCACATCCTACACCCTGGGCCCCATAGGGATGTCCACTCCCCATTGCTTCCCTCGCTCCAAGCCCAGCCTCCCTCTCTTGGCTCTCCATCCGTGCAGCCGGGCTGAGGACTGTGCATTCAGCACATGGATGGCTTGTGTCACCACGCTGCAGCTGGCAATGCCATCGCTGCCTGCTTTGCCCGAGGGCTCACAAGGGGACAGTGTGGGGAGGTAGTTCAGGTTGCACCTTCACCAGGTTGTGGGGCTGAGGGTCTTGTGGGGCCCGGAGTAGAGACGTGTCTCTGTCCCCGCAGACGGGCTCGCTGCCTTCAGGGCCTTCCTGCGCACCGAGTTCAGTGAGGAGAACCTGGAGTTCTGGCTGGCCTGCGAGGAGTTCAAGAAGATCAAATCCCAGTCCAAGATGGTCTCCAAGGCCAAGAAGATCTTCGCCGAGTACATCGCCATCCAGTCCTGCAAGGAGGTGAGGGCTGGACCCCCTCCCTGCTGGTGTGTGGCTCCGGGGCACGGTGGCCGCCCAGGGAGCCGCTCACCAGCCCTGGTCTCTCTGCCCACAGGTCAACCTGGATTCCTACACGCGGGAGCACACCAAGGAGAACCTGCAGAACATCACCCGCAGCTGCTTCGACCTTGCGCAGAAGAGGATTTATGGGCTCATGGAGAAGGACTCCTACCCCCGCTTCCTCCGCTCTGACTTGTACTTAGACATAATTAACCAGAAGAAAGCCAGCTCCCCACTGTAGACCCACGGACTCTCTCGGAGCAGGCTGGGAGCTGTGTGTTTACATGAAGTTGGGTGGTGGGGGCCTTCCTGGGGGTGGCGGGAGCCTGCCTCCCCGCTGCCGTTCCTGCCCCCCAAGCCATATCCCTGCAACGGACGGGTATGGGGCAGCTGAAGGCACTGAGCACGAGGCCGAGGGGACCAACAAGCCAAGCAGTCTGGTACTGCTCCATCGCCCCGTCTCACCGTGGCTGGTACGACGCCGTCGGGGTGACTCCGGCGTGGATTTTAGCCAGGAGGGAAGCTCCCACAAGACTACTGTGAAGTGAAGCACCCGAGCTGGAAGGCGACGAGTGATCCCAACTCGGCGAGGAGGAGGA
>NW_015090961.1:0-91110 GCF_001431845.1 Calidris pugnax | reverse complement strand
TCCTGGGGGTGGCGGGAGCCTGCCTCCCCGCTGCCCTTCCTGCCCCCAAGCCATATCCCTGCAACGGACGGGTATGGGGCAGCTGAAGGCACTGAGCACGAGGCCGAGGGGACCAACAAGCCAAGCAGTCTGGTACTGCTCCATCGCCCCGTCTCACCGTGGCTGGTACGACGCCGTCGGGGTGACTCCGGCGTGGATTTTAGCCAGGAGGGAAGCTCCCACAAGACTACTGTGAAGTGAAGCACCCGAGCTGGAAGGCGACGAGTGATCCCAACTCGGCGAGGAGGAGGACTTTTGTGCAGGCCTCCGGCAAGGGGACGACAGCACCGACGTGAATATCTTCCCTGGATAAAAGCCTTCTGAACTGGACCAGCCCCACGATGCTGCTCTGCTTCCCCGTGCTGTCTCGCAGGAGCCCGGCGCTTCCTTTGCTCGTGGTGGGTCCCCCCGGGAGCAGCAAACGCCAGGTCCTTGCCCTGTGCCGGGGGGGGATGCAAACCAACCGCCTCCCACTCCCACCCCTGGTTTATTTATTGACCTCCTATAGCTGGACGCGTTGCTGTGTAATAGGAAATCCTCGTGTCCTTTCCTGTTCTGAAATTACAAGTGCAATATTTGTGTGTGTCGCGGCGGAGTTCTCCGGTGGAGTGGATGCCTTTTTTTTGTTTTGTTTTGTTCTGGTTTTGGTTTTTTTTTTCTTTTTTTTTTTTTTTTTCTGAGTGCGTATTTTCTAAGTTAGCAGGTTTTATCTGACAAAACGCGTTCCCTGGCAGCGGGCCGCTGGGGGAGCCTGGGTGTATATATCATGCCCTGACGACGGAGGGTTTGGTGACAGAGAAGAGCAGCTCTGTGAATCAGAGACTCTCCTTACCCTGGATAACAATATTGTGCTGTGAGAAGCAGGGGTTGTTGCTGGACCTGGCCGAGCTGGACGGACTCGCCTGCCTCCAGGCGCCCGGTTTACAGTGCGAAGCATCTCTGCAGCTGGCAAAAATACATTGTCACGGTCATAGGTAAATAAAAGGAGAATATCATTTCTTGTAGCCGCCTTTTCTTCGTGACGTGTTTCTGGGCGCTGGTGGAGCCGGGCTCCCCTGCCTCAGCGAGGAGCGTGAAAGCCTGTCACTGCCTAGCTAAAGATGGGAAAATCCAGTTGCGTGGGGTTTTTGAGCTGGATTTTTTATGAGGGAGCAGCTGCCAGCCCCGGTGCAGCCCTGCAGGAAGGCAGAAAGATTTGCCCCAAATGAGACTGTTCCCAGGGGTAGCGTTTGCTGTTGGAACGTGGCGGGGCAGGAACCTCTGGACATGGAAATGCCCAGAAACACAAGTGACCGACCCAGGGCAGCTCCGGGTCCCTCTCGGGACACACCAAAAGCAGCAGCAAAGAGCCTGGGGGGGCTATTTCAGGTCCCGGCTGCACGGCTTGGCAGGGCTGCTCCTCCCGGCAAAGACAGCGATTCCCCAGCTCTGGTGTGTGATGAAAACCTTTTTAAAGGCTGTTGGTGGTGCCTTCAGTAGCTGAAATGTCCTCAGCCAGTCACCAGCTCGCGATCGGCCTCGGAGGGGTCAGAGATGTGGTTAGGCTGTCGCAGGGCTGTGATCTGGGGTGGCACGATGTGGAGGTGCTGGTGGCGATGCCCGGGGGTGGAGGTGGTGTGGCTGCCCCAGCAATCCCACCCGGGCACAGCTCTCCCTCACAGATAGGGTCTCGTCTGGGAAACTGTGTTTCCCTCCGTAAACAACCAGCAGGTGATGGCCAGGGGGGAAACTGAGGCAGGCATGAGGGGATGGAGGCAGCAGGGATGGAGGGACAACTGCGTGGCTCTCCTGGGGATGCTTGTGCCCCCTGGGGTGGAGGTCCATGGGCTGGTGTCCCACCTGCGACCTGGTCACCAACACCAGAGCTGCTGGGACCCGGTTGGTGGTTGGTCACCCCAGCTGGCTCCCCCAGGCCAGACCCTCCTCTTTCTCCCAGCGTTGCTGGGAGCCTTCACCTCCTTCCTTCCCAGCTGGGAGGGTTTCCCTTCAATTCTGGCCTCGATGCAGATTTTCTTGCCTTTTCCCCCTCTGTCTCCATCACCCACATGCTCTTGACCTGCCCTCACTCTTGTCCCAAGCCATCAGTGTCAGGAAACTGTTATTGAGGGGTCACTTCACTGCCCCAACGCCCCTCCCTGTCCCCAGGGGCAGGATGTGGGGGACTCAGCTTGGGGGTTTGTGGGTACCAGGCAGCTTGGTACCTGCTTAGTACCTTCAAGCTCCAACAGGGGAGGTTTAGATTGAACATTAGGAAGGAATTTTTCACTGAAAGAGTGGTCAGGCATTGGAACAGGCTGCCCAGGGAGGGGGTGGAGTCACCGTCCCTGGATGTGTTTAAGGGACATTTAGATGCAGTGCTGAGGGACATGGTGTAGGGGAGGACTTTGTAGAGTAGGGGAGATGGTTGGACTCGATGATCCCAAGGGTCTCTTCCAACCTCAACGATTCTATGATTCTATGATTCTCTCTGCCCCGAACCCGGGTCCAGCGAACCCTCCTGCGGCTGTTGGTGGTTCCCAGGAGCACCCACCCCACAAAACTGTGCCTGGTTCCCCGAGCCCCTCCGGCGGGGCAGCGCGGGCTGGGGCTGCCGTGGGACGTGCAGAGTGGGAATCTGCTGCCTGGCTTTGGGAAAACACAAGTGCCCTGCGGGTCCCTGCAGGGGACAGGGGCACCGGTGCGTCCAAAAGGCAGAGAAATGGGGACCTGAGGTGACAGCGTGGAGAAAATGGAAATAGCCCCACGTGAGCAACAGAAATGTGTGGCCGTTGCTGTAACAGAATTTATTGCGGCCCAGGGTGGTGTGAGTCACTCTGCAAACACCGTCCCCGCGCTTGGGAGGAGTTTGATTTCTAGGAGAGGCAGGGCTGGGGCGGGAGGTGGAAATGCTGGGAGCTTGTCCCATGTTCTCCCCAGGACAGGTCTCATCATGGACCCTGCGGTGACACCGGAGCCACAGCTTTGTTCCCTCTGCCCATCTTCTCCAAGACCCCAGAGCGAAGGGTACAGAGAAACTTGCAGCACCCGGGTGGGGGGCAGATGGGGGGGTGTCAGCTCATGGAGGGGGGTTTGTTCTGTGGGGCCGTTGGTCAGGATGGAGATACAGCCCCACCACCGAGCAGCTCCCTTTGCAGAGGGGATTAGGGGCCAGGGAGCTGCTGGGGCTTTTATGGGGGCGCCGAGTTCCCAACAGCAGCAGGAGGGGGACAGAAATGTCCTTGTTTAGTGCAAAATCAGATGTCCAGGACAAAATCCCCCCAGGCTGCAAGGGATGTAAAGAGAAGAAATTACTAAGTTGTCAATGCCAATGGGAAAAGCCTGGGCAATGAAAATGGGAATTACGTGTTCCAAATTCCTAATTTGAGGCACAACCTCAGACCAACCAGGATTGCCAGCACCCACAGGGATGTCCCCAGGGCAGCAACGCTGAAATCACGGTGCGGGATGGTGGCGTGTGTGTGTCTCCTGGTTGAAGATGGCCATGGGGAGGGACAAGTGCCCTTGTGTGGAGAAAAAAGCCATTACCTGTGCCCGAGTCAGTGCCACCAAAGCCATGGAAATGGCACGGGGTGGTGACACCGGGAGCTGCTGCTGGTCTTGGGCTCATCCCGAAGCCTCTGTGTGTGTGTGTGTGTGTGTGTGCAGGCAGCTGCCTGCGGGCATCCCGTTTGGCACAGCGGCCCAAGGCAATTTCCCAATGCGGAAAAACCGGTGCCTTCCCAAGCGGGGAGGATGCTGTAGGAGGCCTTATCTCAGCAGATAACGAGGATTTATCTCGGGGCTGAAAATTAGTGGTTGCTCTGTTGCAGGCGGCAGCAGCTCAGCTGTTTGTCCTGTGCAAACAGGGTAAAGTCCAGCCGAGCGCGGGTGCTGCCGGGCCGTTCCCAGGACCAAGCTCACCAAGCCAACGGCAGCCACGAGGCAGAGCACCCCGGGGAAAGGGTTTAAATGGGAAAATGGGAATAATCACCAGGAAGTGCTGATTGGAAATTCAAAAATAATGCCGTGACCCCATTGGTGAGAAAGATTAAGACTGCCGGGAAAAATGTCCTAAGGTCATACGTTCAACATCCCCATAACTTTGGGGATGAGGAGGATGAACCAAGAAGTCTTTGGGAGGCTGTTAAATCACTGACCCGTCCCAGGTGATGGGTCTTGACCCTCCAGGTGTCCCTCAGCTCTGTATTTCATCACCTTCCTAATGTAGCAGCTGGAGCACTGGGCTCATCCGTGACTTAAAAAAGCCAATGAAGTTCTGAAAACAGCAGCTACGTGAAAATACAGTTCGAGTTGCCGAGCACCTCTTGGATGAAGACTTGTTGGGAGCAGCTAACGAGCAGCCTGGGTGTCCCATGCTGGGGTTTTGTCCCCTCGGCCAGCACTGGTCCTCACCCGCACACGGCTGAGCGGCAGCAGCATCCGAGCAGCACTTGGGTCGCAAGGGGGTCTCATTTCAGAGCTGGCTGGCAGCCCTGAGTGTAAAGCCTTTCTCTAGTTTCTGTAAAAAATGAAAAGTTGGCCTTTTTTACAGGTGTGCACCGTGCCCTGGGACACGCCAGCACTGCACAGCCTTTATTGGGCTTTTCCAAGGCACCCATCCTGGAGTGTAAATTTATCCAAATAAACATAACTTTCTGCTGAGCAAAATAATTCCTTGGACCCCCTCATTGGACAAATATTCTCAGAATAGAAACAAGGCTACTTTATAGCCATAGACTAAACATAGCTCAACAGCTAGATATTGAAACTGCAGACACAAGAATTCCCCTGCCCTGGTGAAAGAGCTGACTTGCTGTGCGAGTCAGAAAGTTCCTGAGCCTTATCAGGAGCAGAGTGAACTCTTCTTTGAGGAGCTGAGATGCCCAGAAGCCGGATGGAGACACCCGGCCTTTGGTTGTCTGCACGGCAGGGCTGGAAATCGGGGTTGGTCTGGATTTGTTTGGGGACTTTTCCTTCCACTGGGTTTGATAAAGGGTCACAGAATCATAGAATGGTTTGAGTTGGAAGGGCCCTTCAAGAACATCCAGTTCCAGGCCCCCGCCATGGGCAGGGATACCTCCCCCTAGACCAGGTTGCTCGGTTGAGGGGTGTCTCTGCAGGGCTTTCGGGGGGTCTTCTGCTCAGCGCTGCCCTTTTGGGGTTTCATCCCGCCCAGGGGAGCCACACACAGTGATGCCCTTCGGATGCATCCTTGAATTGGGGCTGTAAGGACAAGTGCCACCAACCTTGGTGGCTGGCATTAGCAATGTCACTCCCAGACAATCCCAGGGAGCGAAGAAGGAGAGAATAAAATGCTTCTGAAGTAAAAATAAAAACAGGCAGACTCAGATGCTGTCTGTCAAGGAAATAAAATAAGCTCAGCTGGGCTGCTGCCAGGACAGGAAATCCAGCGGCAGTAAGAGTCCCCTGGGTGCCGCTAACTCATTCGGGAAGCATTGTTATGACCCTCTCATTGCTCATTTTGTGATTCTTCTCTGCATTAGGTCATTCCTACCAAGCTCATCCAGCTCACACATTCCCCCGTGTTGGGGAAGGAAGGCAAATAATGCCGGCTCCCGGACAGCCTTGAGGCACCGGGGGAGGCTGAAGAAGAGGATGGTGAAAAAGACTTTCCTTTGTTTCTGAGCAGATCTTCAAGGCAGTGACACAGGGTGGGGATGAGGAGGAGCTTCCCCCCAGGGTGACCCACCACCAGCATCCCCCACCCTGCTTTGGGTACCACTGAGCTGGGCACGGGGTTTGGGCAGAGCACGTGGTGATGAACTGGATTCTCACCTTGAAAAGACTCGGGACCCCCCGGTCTTCCCTGCCTTCCTCACTTGGCAGAGGGAGAGGAAGAGGGTGGTGGGGGAGAGGGAGCGGAGCCAAGCAGGAGCAGGTGGGGACTGGGGATGGGGCATTTGCGTAGGAGCCATTTGCAAGTAATTTCTTGTCCCTTCCTGAACTAATAGGGCAATTATTTCAGAAGGACACACGTGTTTCTCATGGAAAGTTCCACCCAGCCCATGCGTCAGTTCGTTGGTGTAGCAGCCCCCATTCTCCCTAACGCAATCACAGAGTTTCTAGACAAAGACAAGGGGGTGAAACCTCCTGCTCCTGGGCCCAGGGGTGGCAGTGACCGGTCACAGAGCACCAGACCAACCTCCTGGTCCAGGGCAAATCAACAGCTCGGCAGCAAATGGGCTCACGTGCTGAAAGCTGAGCTGCAAAGCTGAACACCGCTCTGCTCTTTGACGTAGCTCCCGTGCTTGACACGAGATGTTTGGATGAGTGTATCTGATTTTGTACCCCGTTCACTCCAACCAACTCAAGAGGGATGGGGAGAAATTGGAGTGGGTCCTGGAGAGGCTACTGAGGTGGTGATGGACCTCGGACACAGGATCAGTGGGGAGGGATGCGGAGGGATGGAGAGGGATGGGGTCTAACAGCCTCCTACAGCTTTGGGAAGAACAGTTACAAGGTGATGGAGCCAAACAGCCACAATGTGTGAAAACTTTCAGACATTCAGCTTGGACAACAGGAAAAATATTTTCATTCTAAGGCTGATACAGTAGAAAAACGGACCCACAGAGAGGTAGGGGGGTCTCCATTGCTGGAAGTGGTCAAGGCTTGGCCAAACAAAGTCATGGCTGACCTGACTGGGTGCTGGTGGTATTCCTGATCTAAGGGAGGGTTGGACAGGAGACCCCCCCCAGGATGCACCCCTGGCATACCGAGCCCCCCGGAGATGTGTGACAGAGGGGCAGCAGGTCAAAGTCCACCAGGAGTGGTAGAGATGAGTCCTGTGTGTTTCTATGAGAAAAAAAAATAAATTTCTGTGGCTTGGGGATGGCCCATTGTGTTAATGGTGGAGCTGAGGGAAGAGCTCCTTCCTTTGCCCTGTGATCAGCTCTGAAGCTGGTCGGTTCTGGGTAGGAGAGGAGAGTTGTGCCAAAACCTGTGCTGGGCTGTGGGACGGTGATGTGGAGATCAGGGTGACATCTCTGCTGTCTCCAGCTGCCCTGTTCCCTGATCGGGCAAGATCGTCTCCCTAAATGATGTGACTATAATGTTTTGATTTCCAGATTACCCCGTTTTCCAGTACTAATTTTTAAAATCTTTTTTTTTTTGGTCCCACAAACATGCAAATCACCCAGTGCCTGAGCAGCACCCTGATAACTGTGCAGGGACCAGACATGGGATGGGGATGATACTGGCTGGCTCGTGCAGCTATTGCCCAACATATTTCATTTAATTTGCCATTCAAATGCAAACAATTGACTTAATTAACTAGATGGGCTTTCAGGGAACCAAAGTGGTGTTGCAGGTAGGAAGTCTAATAAGTTAATACAACCAATCTTTCCTTTTCTAAAATAAACAGGGAGGAAGGAAGTAGGATGGGAGTCCTCGCAAATCACGTTTTAACATAGTGTCAACTTTTATGGCTAAGCCATAAAATAGTAGTTCCTGAAGCGCTGGCACGGCATTAATTAGATGAGAATTATGGGCATGCTCATTACTGCAGCTTCATTACAGCCCAGGAATTGACTCCGGTGACGGGCATAGCGGGCTCTGCTGTGCCTGCCCTTGTTTGCTGCCAGGTGTCCACACGATGGGAAAGTTATTTCCCAGTAGTGCTCACCGCTGCTCTGCGTGCACGTCCCACCAGCTGAGGGTCCAGCCAGACTGACCACAGCCGCCTGGACCATGTTCTGGGTCCATGTGGAGAGTTTTGGGATGCTTTGGCTTTGAGGGCAGTTGCAGACTGATCTCACACAAGGCAATCAGGCAATCCCTCTTTCCCACCTCTTTCTCCCCCATGCAGTGAGGAGGCTGAGGAGCAGATTTAGGGCCACCACTTGAAGAACTGGAGAGGTCCCATCCTGGACCTGCTGATCCATTGCTGCAGCCAAAAAGGCTTCAAGGGCATCAAACCCTCCCCAGAGGAGCATTTTAGAGGGATGAAATTTTACTGGGAAATGTGGTGGCTCTTATTGGGCCTCATTCAGACACACTCCCATTGTCCAGAGCATGCAGGTCCCCATCTGAGCTGGTCAACCAGAGACCTCTGTGCTCTGCTGAGAGAAACATGTCCCACGAGAGAGTTATTTAGTGCCCTGCAGGCACCTAAGAGGAGGTAACTAATGTCCTGGTGTGATGCTTTGGCCCCACAGACCAGGACAAAAGCTTTGAGTTCTTCTGAATCCAGAGGGGCAAAGCTCTCCATGGAAGGTGGGAAGATACTTCTCTGCTTGTTTCTGGCCACATGGTTTGTGGAAGAGACTCTGTTCCCTGTCAGTAGCCTGAGCACTGGTGAGGGTGTCAGACACTGTAGATATTTTCCAGGCTCTAAAGACCACTTGTGGCTGGTCTGCTTTTTGGGTCCGACCTCTTGCTCTGTTCATCTCCTCCATTTCTGGGAATGGCTGAAGCTCCCACTTGCTGTCTTGGGAAATTGAGCTGGTTTTTTTTAACTTCAGGGTCTTGTCTTCCCGCCACTTTCATTTCTGGGGTGGTATTTTTGAAACCATTGAATAATTGTCCTTGTGCTTGGCTTGAAATCCCCAGTTTATGACCCCACAGGAGGTACTCCATGCCAGGAGTTGCTTTGCTCACCCCGGAGCCATCAACCAACTCAGTCCCCAGGGAGCTGAACCAAAGGGCTCCTCTGGCTAATAACCCTTTCCCACATCACGTGGCTGGCGGGGAGAGTCCCCACCTGGGACCTGGACGGGGGCCAGACGGGTGATCTTTATTCTGCAGCTTTGTAATTGCTCCCTGCCTGACGCCACATCCCTGGGGAGTCATTTTAAAGCTTTTTTTTTTTTTTTTTTTTTCCTATCATTGCTGTTGGTTTTCAAAGGCACGTGGCCAGTTGTCCGTGTGGCATCACGTTGGCTTCCTGTGCTTGAGCCTCCAGACTCGTGCTGGTGCTCCTTGCCTGTGTCTGATTGCTCTGCACAGAGGGGGTGGCTGCCATGTGGTCCATGGAGTTTCTCCTCCTTTTCCTCCCCCCTGGTCCTCCTCACCCTGCCCAGCACACCCTGCTGCCCCTGCCTGCCTTCCTCCTCCACCTCTGCTCACAGACACAGGCTCCAAGGCTTCAAGCCACCTATGGTAAAAGCAGGAGCTGGCAAATCCAGGTCTTACCATGTGAGATGTGGGGTTTTCTCATGCTGGCAACGCTGCAAGGCTCTCCCAGTGTGGCTTTGCATCTGGCAGACACATCTGGGCTGGCTGGGGACACTGCTGGGCATGTGCCACAGTCTTTGTGCCTGTGGAGTTTTGCCTTCAGAGCATCAGGGCCAAATTCCAGGTGGGGCTCAGGAAAAACAACACGTACCCAGGTCTTGGTCTGAGGCCAACCTACAGCCCCAGCGTTTCCCCCAAATTCAAAGACCTTTGCCGTCAGGGGCCCCTTTTTGCTCTGCTCTGCGACCACCCTCCTCCCGTTCCCCACCTCTTCCCGGCTGCACAGAGTCATTAATTAAATGTGTCATACTCCTCCAATGCGGGGAGACAGCGATGGAAACCCCCGGGCTGGGAAGGCATCGTGCAGAAAGCCACTCTGCTGCCCTGCGTGCTCCCGTGGCGCTGAGCTCGGTTATTTCCAGCTGTGGCTTTTAGAAACCTTTGCTGCTTTTGCCACTTTTAGCTCTGGCAGCCCCGTCACCGCTCCTGGCAGGGCTGCTGCTCCTCATTTTCTGGAAAAACCTTAAAATGCTCCAGAGTGTCAGAAGAACAGCCAGCTAAGGAAAAACAAAAAAAAAACCCAGAAAAACAAACCCCAGTCTTTTTCCAATCAAGCTACAGTGTTGTGTTGTTTTTTTTTTTTTTTAAGAAAAACCCCACATATCTACTTTTTTCCTGGAGCAGACTGGCCCCTGCAAATGCAGTGCCCGTTGTGCCAAGCTCCTAAAATATCCGCTGTTGTTAATGGAAATAAAGCCCTGGGAGAATCACTGGTTCCCATCTCACCGTCCGGCCCCCTGTGCCAGGCTACACGTCTGCTGTGGCAGCTCCCCTGTGCTTCAAACCCCGGCCATCCCAGGATGTTTATCTTCAAAGGCTGGCACAAATCAAAGGCAGCACAAGGAAGAAACGCTGGCTGGGTTTGTCGGTGTGTCCTGGCAGGGTTTAACCTCTTCGTCTGTGGGACAGACAGAGCCTGAGCCTCTGCCAGGGCATTAAGCATCCTGGGGGCTGCCCTCGGGCGTGGGGCATTTGCAGGGCTCCAACCCACCCTCCCATGTGCAGCCCAGGGAAATACAGCCCTTGGTTAATCCAGCGATGCCCAGACTAATTTGTTTGGACATGGGAGTGCTGAAGATCTGCATGTTCCAGGTCAGGAAAATGAACAGTCACAGCCCTCATTCATCTGTGTGAAATCCCTCAAATAGTTGTGTGTTGCGTTTTTAAAATCACTGTTCACAAATCTTTTCCTAAGCTCCTCCTGTCTCCCCGGAGAGGTGATTCACATGCCTGGGGGCTGTGGGGCTGGAAGGGGTTATGTGCCCACCTCCAAGTGTTGGAGCAGGGACAGTCCGAATGCTGGTGGCTCCAGAGGTCTGCTCTGCAGCGGAGGTACCAGGGTTTGTGCTGAGATATGACCCCCCACCAAGAGGGAAGGAAAGAGGAAAGGGAGGGTCGTCCCACTGATGGATGGTGAAAGCACCCTTCTGCCTTACACTGACCCTCCTGGGAAACACCCTTTTCACGGTGGCGTGGGGCTACAGTCCATCTTCTGGGGATGTGCCCCATGAACAGAACTTTATTTTGCTTTGCTGCTCCATCTGAGCACTGCTCCAGGCACAGCTCGCTGCGTGGATCCACCCCACAGGGCTGGGGGACCCCTGCCCACTGCTGCCTGGGGCATTTCAGAGGCTTTCAGGGTCTTTCCCATGGAGCCACGGCCTCATCCCACAGATGCAGTGAGTGTGTCAGGGCTCTGCTCTCACCACAGCTCCTGACCTGTCTGTCTGGGACTCCCAGGCTTGAGCAGGGGGTGGCTCAAGCCCTGACCCTCTCCTCCAGGGGTGGCCCTGTTTACAGGGCAGTATTTCAGACTCATTTTTCAATGAATTACAGAAATCCTCCAAAAATGCAGAGTCAAGACTGACCTCTGCCAGTCTCCCCGGGGAGGATGCCCTGGTTTGGGGCTACAGCAGCTCTGGAGCACGGCTCTGATTTCCCAGGAATTGAGTGAGCTCTGCCAGGGCTTTTGCAACCAGACCCAGCTGTGACCAGCAGCTCTGGGAGCTGGGGCTGGTCGGAGCTGACATCAATCTCAGTGCTCTGGCATGTTCCACCACCTTCCTACCTCCTGCTCCCACAGACTTATCAGTGCTTGCTCTTCCTCCCATCTTGGCTGGTCCTGTCCTCTGTCCCACAGCCTCCCTCCCTGGCGAGATTGGAAGGCAGCTGGGCCCAGTGCGAGCTTTGGGGGAAGCATGGTCCACTGGTGGAGGGGTTGGGGTCAAGTATTGTCGCCCCTCAGGTCTTCAAAGGGCAGGGTTGTACCTCCACAGGACATCAAATTGCTGAGTTTTCTGGAGGGGCTGTTTTCATTTCAGGTTGAGGGCTTATGGGTCACCTTTTCCACCAGTTTCTGTGAACCGAGGTGATTGGAGACTCATCACATGGGCAGGAATGGACATATCTGCTCCAAATGCTGGGGAAACCCACAAGAGCACTGGGAGGTGAGCCATGGTAAGATGTGTCTTTGCCCCAGGCTGACCACGGTACGGAGGGATGTGATGTGTTGTTATGGTGGGTTTTGGCTCCCCAGTGAGGTGAAAGCCAAGGACAGACCTGCCCGCAAGCTGTGCTGTGGCATGTGCCACCATCCTGCTCCATGGGCATCAGCAGGGTCTTCCCACCTTGCCCTGGAGCAGTGAGACTGGCCCTTTTCTACTGGACTGGTGTGGTGAGTTTGGAAGTTCTTGAGCCTGAGTAACTCAAACCCAGATGTCTCATCAGAGCCAGAGCTAAGGCCTTGGACACATGTTCCTCTGCGAGCAGGTTTTGTGCAGGCCATCCATGTCTTTTCTTGTCCTCCAGCCAAGGTCTTTGGGAGAGCAAGTCGCTTGGCCAAGGGCTGGAGCTGCTCCTGGGGATGGTGTGGCTGAGGGCTGGAGGGCTCACTGCCGGTCTGTAGGAGCAGCTTCTGGTGATTTCAATTCTCTGACAGTTGTATTTCTCCAATTAAGGGGTTGAAAAACCAGTTGCAGAGAGAGCAGGGGTGGCTGTTTTCAGCACAGCTGCCCCCTTTTTGGGGGCTGGCCGCAGGGAGGAGGAGACCTGGGTGGCTCTGTTGCCCACGCAAGCTGGCATGAGGCTGCTCTACTGCTCCATTCCTGCCTTGACCCTTCTGAAGCAGTTGTGGTCCTCCCAGGAGCAGTTTCTGGACTGGGACGGGATCCACTTCGTTGCAGGACGTTTCTTAGAAACTGGCCCAGCTTATGATTTAGTGATGTCCCTGGCGGCATCGCTCTCTCCTTCCAGCTCATTGCCTGCCACCGGGGCTGCCTTCGCTTCGCACTCCCACTTCACACACCCCTATTTCTGCAGTCTAGGGTCGCTCCCACAGCAGCCACATCAGGGGATGGCTGTGGGTGGGGGAAAACAACAGCGACGGGGCATCCGATGGGAAGGCACGAGGGCAAAGGGCTGAACCTGCTGGGTCATCTCCTGTGCTCCTGTCCCCAGGTGCAGAGGCTCCTCCTGGACACGATGCAGGGTGACATCACTATAAATGGCCAAGCCCTTCCCACCCTTTGACCGTGCCCCCAGGGTGGCTGTTATGCCGCAGGTTTACTCCAAAGGTGGAGAAAAGCACAGGTCACTATTGGCGTGAGGTGTAGCTGCTGTTCTGGGGCTGGGCGGGGAAGGGAGCGGAGGTCCTATCAGGTCCTACGTGGTGACGCTGTGGGATGAGTCACAAGTGGCACGGCATGCCCAGGTTCACTGGGATTTGGTGATTCAGCTCCAGGAGTCTCTGTTGCATTGCCTCCTGCCACATGACCAGGTGCTGGGGCATGACATGGACGTGTCCCTTGACCTGCAGAAGATCATCAGCAAAACCAGAGCCCGATCAACGTGGTGGTGTGTGCAGGATGGGCATCGGCCAGGGCTGAGGGCCAGGGCTTGCACCAGGCTCCCAGCAAAGATGCTGATAACTCCCAGATGAATCTTATTGGAGGTCATCTCCTGACCACCCTTCGATGGAAAGCACTGATTGGGTGCTGTTTTTCCTTAAAATGGTGGGCTATAAATTGGGGTGATGCCTGGCAGTAAGGTAGTGCAGGGACTGAGGCTAAGGTTGGTGGTCTTGAGTGAGTCTCAGCCCCCTGACAGCCTCCATGAGGCCGTGGTGTCCCAGTGGGTCTGTCCTGAGTGGAGTTTTGCTGTACTGGTGCTAGTGCCTCTTCCCAGGTCATGGCCAAGGGGAGCCTCTTTCGGTCAGCACATGGGGGCACTTGGTGAGATCTGGAAGGCTGTGTCCTCACCTGATTGAGGAGGCTTCATGGACTATGGACAGAACAGCACCTTGGCTGGTAGGCTGGAAGAAAAGAGGATGAGACTTTCTCAGCTGTATATTGAGCCACTGAGAGCCTGAGGGACCCTCATGGTTGGGGCAGGAAAAAATGAATTCTGGATGCTGCTCCAGGAGCTTCCAGCACCTTGCGTGTAGCCCTCACTGGGAAGTGTTTTGCAGTGTGTTGGCCCAGCTCTGTGCCAGGGGCTGCACTGGATGTCCTCCTCAGTGGCCCTGTGCTCCAGGAAAGGGTCCACTCCAAACATGGGTGACAGCAGTGTGGGCAGAAGATGGTGCTGCAAATACCCTCTCATCTTGGACCTGCACTGGACTGATCCGACAAGTCTGGGAGATGCAGCCACTGCTGGGACCCATGTGTGGTGTAATCCCAGAGGACCCCTTCCAAAGACCAGTGAAGCAGCAGGATGTGGCACTGCTGTAAGATGTGCTGTGGTGCAGACATGGCTCCAGAGCAATTCCCACTTAGACCCATCAGCCCGAGTGAGACCCGAGCCCATTTCTGGTGACAACCTGCTCCTACCTCTATCTGCTCTCTCCTCCACCTTCCACTTGCTTCTGCATCTGTCGTCTCTAATAGCTTTACTTCAGTCCATGAACTTCTCTCCTGGGGTTGTTCCCACAGCCTGCTCCTGACCCGCTCAGTGTTTTGGTGTTCTTTATTTTTTTTTCTGGAAACGCAAGCTGGGCTGGTGGCTTCCAGGGGGTTTCTGCAGGGTGGAGACTTCATAGCATCATTTTCTCATATTCTGCTGGTGGCAGGTCTCAGAGCCTTTGGAGGTGAGGTTTGTGTTTGAGTGTTACCAGAGCAACCCCTGGCTGGCCGGGGAGCCCTGCTTGTCTGTGGCCACATCTGTCTGACATCTGTTTCCAGGCAGCCTGTACCTGGGGGCTCGGTCTCTGCCAGACTGAGGGGCTCTGCGGGGTCCCCTTTGGAGGGGCGGTACCGGGATGGGAAGCCAACAAATGACTCTTGCATTTGATTACCTGATTGGATCAGCTTCTGGAAAGTGAATTTACAGAAGAAGACTGATCTCAATGTAATAACCTCGGTACAGCAAAGGGAGTGGGATGGTGCTGGCCTCACACAGCCGGCTCCAAACAACAGGGTCTGCAACAGCAGAGCTGCTAGTGCCTGAGAAGTTGCATGCAGTCAGCTCAGGGACTTGTACTAGACTTCTGGATTTCCGTGTCAACCCTTTCCTGGGACACTGAAGCTCCCTTTGCAGCACTTTCCAAAAGAAAGAATGTTGAGCTTTGCAGCTAAGCTCCAGCCGGGCACAAAATGAAAGTCACACTTGGGCAAGAGGCCAGCACAAGGCTCCAGAGCATCCTCTGATGGTAACCCCGTGCATGCATGGGAGATGACTGGGAAATAGCCCTGGGACTTCGCGTCTGTTTGTGGCTGGGACCTTGTGGGAAAGTTCCCTGTAGTTGCCTGACTCGCAGCAGTTTTCCAAAAGAGCTTGCAAGCAGCACATGCCATTGTGCACATGGAGGGACCAAATAAAGCCTGGTCCTGTGTCTGCGGGGGAGGAAACAGCCCCGTTCCTCTCGCTGCTTCAGTTCCCAACAGTATGGAAGTGATTTAAAGCACATGCCACCAACAGCCAAGGCCAACTGCGGTGGGAGCTGGGACTTGCTTTGCTCCTGCATCCAGGCAGAGCTGCTGCTGCCCCATGTGCAAGCTGGTGGGCAGAGTGTCTGTGTGGTCCCCTTTGCCCCATGGCAGAGCCAAGTGGGGTGCCAGGGTGAGACTGGCCTTGCCAAGCTTTGCCTGTCTTGTGCAAATAGTGTCCTCTCCAGCCCCACTGCTCTGGGCTGTCTTAGAATGGCTAGAGTTAGAAAGGATCTTAAAGACCGTCCTGGGCAGGGACACCTCCTACCAGAACAGGGTGCTCAAAGCTCTGTCCAGGGATGGGGCAGCCACAGCTTCTCTGGCCAACTTGGGCCAGGGTCTCAGAATCCTCAGAGTGAAGAATTTCTTCCTGAGGTCTCATCTCAATCTCCTCTCTTTCAGTTTAAAACCGAGCCCCCTCGTCCTATGGCTCCCCTCCCTGACCCAGAGTCCCTCCCCAGCTTTCCTGGAGCCCCTTGAGGGACTGGAAGGGGCTCTAAGGTCTCTTGGGAGCCTCCTCTTCTCCAGGCTGAACCCCCCCAACTTTCTCAGCCTGTCCCCACAGCAGAGGGGCTCCAGCCCTCCCAGCATCTCTGGGGCCTCCTCTGGCCCCGCTCCAACAGCTCCATGTCCTTCTGCTGTTGGTGGCCCCAGAGCTGGAGGCAGCACTGGGAGGGGGGCTCCCCAGAGTGGAGCTGAGGGGCAGAATCCCCCCCCTGCCCGGCTGGCCACGCTGCTGGGGATGCAGCCCAGGCAGGACTACAGCAGCCAGGCTGGTTGTACGGTGAGATATGCCTGAGATCGAGCTCATTCTGGGCTTTCCAGAGCAAATAGGGAGGTGTAACCCCTGTTGTTCAGGTGAGACAGTTGCCCTGGGCTGGAGATCTCAGTGCTGTGGGCAGGGGGAGGAGGGCTGAGCTGCCTGCTCTGTCCCATGTCGCTGGGGCTGCTCCAGAGAAATGTGCTGCTCGGTCAGGTTGGTTCCCCAGGATATGGTCACCCTTCATGCTGGCTTTGCAAGAGCAACAGTTCTGGTGGCGAGTGGATCTTTAGCTATGTCAACGTGCCCTGGATTGCAAATTGGGTTTACTGCAAGGGGTGCAGAGGAAAGGACTTCTAACGAGGGCTCCTGGGGAGGAAGGAACATGTTATTTGCGGTGACTTTCGGTGGAAGATTCCTCAGGTACTTCACAAGGATGGAAATTTTCTAATAGCTACATTTCAAGGAGGTGCTTGTATATGATGTGAGCCTGTGTTTGAACTGGAGCAGGAGAACCACTGCAAAGGAACAATTACAAACTTTTAACACCAGAAACTCAGGGGATGGAAAAAAAAAAAATTACCCTCAATTTTTTTGGACCCTGTCCCACCTCATGAGGATTCACTGGAACCAGCCAGGACAATTAATTCTGCATTTCTCCTGAACACACTGGATGTTCCCTTCTTCCACAGAGACTGCAGAAGATAAGAGCTGTGACCTGGCACCGGCTCTGGGAGCTGAGGAATTTCTAACCTCATTTTCTGATAAGAGCCCTGGCAAAGCCTTCCCTGGGATGGTTTGAAACAGTCTGTTTTCATGGGTACTATGCAAGGTCAAGCTGTTTAGCAAGGACCACCCCACATTTATGCTGAACAGACCGAAATAAGGATGGGAAACAAGGCTATGGCATTGCAGACCCTGCAGCTCACGGCAGGGGATGGGTTCCCTCCTTGGAATTTAAGCAATGTGCAGGTCCTGCTCACTCAGGAGAAGCCAAGGGAAGGAAGGGCGTTCGGAGATGTAGAACTGCTGAACGAAACCTGCACATTGTCTCTCTGCAAGGGGAAGGGACTGCCACCCCATGGGCTGGTGTCACCCTCCCAGGTCAGCAGAAACTGGCTCCCAACTGTCTGGAGTCGAGCGATATTTGCTGCCTTTGAGTTTGTTTAGAAGCTGGAAGCTGCAGAGTAACAGCCCCTTCCCCCCCAAATTTTGTGAACAAATCCAACATTTGCATCTTCCCAAGGGGAACGAGCCTGTTCTCCTGAGCAGGGTGAGGAATGGGGAGACAGCTGGACGAGCAGGGCTGGCTGTGTGCCTTCTGCTGCACATCCATAACCCGATTCCCAGCCCCAGCCTCCCGTGCGTGCAGCGTCAGTGTTAGAGTAATTCAGCTCAGTGAACCCACTCCATTCCTTATTCCTTAAAACAGCGTCTTCCAAGACGCCCGTTCTGCACACAGCTCCGTTGTAGGGCAGAGCTCTGTGCTCTCCGTTGGGTTTCTTGGGGCAGACGGCTCGTGTGGAGCAGTGCAATGACCCTGGTGTTAGGACAAGTTGTGTGCTGAGTGTCAAGGGATGCCTGGGCTGGATGTCAAGGGAAAATCCTTCCTGCTGCCAGGTGCAGAAGGGAGAAGGCAGAGCAGGCAGGGACAGCAGGACACACCAGCTCATGCATCACCCCCATCACATCATCATGGTGCTGTGGTACCATGTAAAAGTGCTGGAAAAACACCATTGGTCCAGCAGCTAGGCCTGTTGCATCCTAGAAAGGGTGGTTTCCACCCATTTATACCTGCCCATCCAGCTGAGAAAAGTCTTTGCATCTCCATAGGACTTGGCCATTCAGTGGGAACTTATGCAGAAGAGGACAGGGAGCGACTTCCCTTCCAAAGCCCTCGGTGTGTTTGTGAAAGGGGCAAGAGGAGAACAAATGCGGAGAACATAAGAGGAGAACAAACAGGCATCCAGATGAGAGGCTGCAGGGACTGGGTCCCACCCTGCTGGGTGCTGGCTGATGACAACTGCAAGGGGCAGAAGGCAGCAGAACACCTGGGTCCCCAGGAGCGGCCGGTCCTGTGGGGGTTGCGAAAGGGGCTTTGGCAGTGGCGGTGCTTTCTGCTGCACACAGGCTGCTTATTTAGGAGCTGATCCAGCAAAACCCTTGAGCACAGAGGTATCATTGAGTTCAGAGGGACTGAGCACCTCCTTAAAGGAGGTACTTGTGTGTTTGAGGCTACGGATCCATGTAAGTTTGTTGGATCAGGGGCTTAGGGTGTAACACAGACGACAGGATACTGAAATGCTTCAGGGCTGAGATCACTCTTGGCCCCGTGAAATGACTGCAGAAGATTTATTGACATTTATCTTCACTGCTGAAGAAAAAATGAGCGGTGTGTTTGGGCCAGAAAGGAAAAGTCAAGCTCTTGGAAAAGCAACACAAACTGTTTCCAAAGCTGCCGTGTACTTTAACGAAGAGTTTCCCCCCACCCTGACCCATGCAATGCTCCTGCAGTAAACGTCCCAGCTGCACAGCTGGGGACTGGCTGAGCTGGACCACAGGAGCCGTGTCTGGAGTCAGGACTGCCCAGAGGGGCCAAGGCTGCTTCTGATGTGCCTCCTCCCTGGGGGCTGCTGTGGAGCATGGATACCCTTCCCCTGCAGAGGAGGGACCAGGAAACCCCATTGGAGTCTGCCCTGGGAAGGGGGGGTCACACTGGGCTTCCCAGATCACTATGAAGAGTTCATGCCTTGCCCTTCTGGGTGATAGACCTGGGCAGAGCATCACCCGCACCATATCTGCCCTACAACACCAGGGTCCAGAGCATCTCAGAGGCTTTTGGCCATGTGAAGCAATGGCCTTAAGTTATAGACAGTTAAATAACATTAAGGAACAGCTGGGGAAATTTGAGGGAAGGTGGGGGGAGGAAGTGGGTGGCGTGGAGAGTGGTCCACAAGATTTTAGTTGATGGGAGGCCACAACTGTTGTATGTACTGTTCGTAGGATGCTACATGGACTTGGGGAGGTGAAGGGCACCTCTGAGACATGTGGCTGACGCTGACCTTGTTCTCTCTCCTGCCAGGTATGGAGCAGGGCCGGCATCCACTCCCCCCACCACTGGTACTGGGAGGGCTGAGGGCTGGTGGTGAGGTTGGACTGGTGGTGAGGAAATGCTGGACCTCCCAGCATTGATGGTGAGGAAATGATGGGAGGCTCTCTGGGTGGTGGAGAAGTCCCCAGGGTTGGGGTGTTATGGTGGATCATAGAATCATAGAATGGTCTGGTTGGAAGGGATCATTAGAGGTCATCTGGTCCAACACCCCTGCAATAAGCAGGGACATCTTCCACTAGATCAGGTTACTCAGAGCCTGACCTTCAATGTTTCCAGGGATGGGGCATCTACCGTCTCTCTCGGCAACCTGGGCCAGTGTTTCACCACCCTCAGTGTAAAAAATTTCTTCCTTATATCTAGTCTGAAACATCCTTCTTTTAGTTTAAAACCATTACCCCTTGTCCTGCCGCAATAGGCCCTGATAAAAAGGAAGAGGTGGTTATAAGCAAGGTGGCTGTGTGTGTTCTAAATGGTCACCTTGGCCTCCAAGGGCCCACCCTGCATCTGAGCAGCAGAAAAAGCATCTGGGTTATTTGGAAGGCACAAAGGTTTTTTCTGAGTGCTCTGGAATCGCCAACCAAACTGGAGTGGTTGATGAAGCTGCTTGGCTGGAGGCTGTTCCTACTGCTATGGTCTCCTTGGGCTGTCCTCCCTGTCTGCAGGGGGGTCTGAACAATCCCTAAAACATGAGAACACACCCCAGAGACCACTAAACACCAGGCTTTGAGGACAGCCCTGCAGTAGAAAGCCCTGCGGTGCCTGTCTATGCCTTCCCTCTGCTCTGCACCATCTGTAGCTTTTGCAAGGGACACGTTTGGGGAGCCAGAACGTGCTGCTGAGGGTGGGGGTCTGTCCTCCAGAGCCAAAGGGGCAAAGGGACACCATCATGGACACACCTCCCCCGGCCTGACAGCCTTAGCAAACATCTGGCAATGCTCTCGAAGTGTGGTCTGCTGCTTCTGCGTGTCTGAGCACTTTGCTAATGCCCTTTGCTGCTCTTGAGACGTCTCTGCTGCTCGCTCCAAGGCGTATTTTTAGCACCGAGCTGCATCTGGTGCGGCCGCGGCTCTCCTTGTGAGTCCTCCAGCGGAGATAAGGAAGCAGAGAGGAAACAATCGTGGCCTTGGCTATTTTTGGCTATGAGAAGATCCTTATTAACAGCATGACTTTTTAATAAACAAAATGCCCCTTCATTCAAGGCAAAGGGGAAACAATCGGTCCATTTATCCCCTGCGCTAACGAGGCTGCAGAAAAGGAGCTAATGGGAACTCAGTTGACTAAGCAGAGAAGGGGCTGCAGAACAACAGAGCTATTCTGGGAAGGGCAGGAAAGGCTGCTGGGATGGGAGGCTGAGCTTCCTCTCCATCCCGGGGCCTGTTCCCCTCCACCGGTGCTGGGAGAAGGCAGAGCCACTGATGCCTGTGGGTTGGAGTCCCCCTACCCCACGCAGTCTGGGCGACCTGCAGCCCCTCTGGGTCTCTTCCCTAACCTGGCACAGTGTGGGCTGGAAGCTGGGGCCACCAGCACTGCTGCTGTTGGGTCTGCAGGGATCTCCCTGCACTGGAGGGTCTCCACCATCCCATGCTTCATTCAGGGCTGCCTGTTGGCACGGAGATGCTGTTGGGTCTGCAGGGATCTCCCTGCACTGGAGGGTCTCCACCATCCTATGCTTCATTCAGGCCTGCCTGTTGGCCCCTTGGAGTGCTCCCAGACCCAGTCTTCCCAGTATACCCCACAGACTGGTAACGAGTGACCTGCCCATGGGGTCAAGCAGAGCTTGTCTCTGACCTCTGCGGCTCTGCCCTGGCTTGGCTGGACCTCCCTCCCTGCCCCTGTGTCCCCCTTAGGATGTCCTCCAGCAACCTGCGGTGGGAGGCAACAGGACCTGAAATGCAGGAAGGGCCCAGCTCCAAGCCTGATGCTGAGCCAGAAGCGTACAGTGCTTTCTTTGGAGACTGGAGAGTACAAACTGCTCCTCTGCTGTCCCACAAGTGCTGTGGGAGGTGCAGCTGCCCTGGACCTGACTGGTGGGACCTGTCAGAGCTTTCTTGATCCCTCTAAACCAAGGCTCCCACCATGTCTGTGCTGGAGGGCTGAAACTCGGAACCCTTTGGGCTCTCCTTTTCTTGGCGATGTTTCCCTGAGCAGAGCTCTGCACAGGGCATGGTGATGCTGGCAAAGGGAGCTGGGGGTGCCCTCTGGTGACAGCACGCCCTGTTGGGGACCGGACCTGGGGTCAGGTGTGGGAGCTGGGGGTGCAATGCCAGCCAGCGGCGAGGATGTGACAGGAGGGGTGATGGGTTGCTTCTCTGCAGCTTGGTCTGTGATTTTACAAAGGCTGTCAATGACAGAGAGGGGATTCTACCACTTTGCTCTGCTCTGGTGAGACCTCACCTGGAGCACTGTGTGCAGGTCTGGAGCCCTCAATATAAGAAGGACATGGACCTGATGGAGAGGGTCCAGAGGAGGGCCACGAGGATGATCAGGGGGATGGAGCACCTCTGCTACGAGGACAGGCTGAGGGAGCTGGGGTTGTTCAGCCTGGAGAAGAGGAGGCTCCGGGGAGACCTAATAGCAGCCTTCCAGTACCTGAAGGGAGCCTACAGGAAGGCTGGGGAGATCCTGTTTAGAAAGGCCTGCAGTGACAGGACGAGGGGCAATGGCTTCAAGCTGGAGGGGAACAGATTCAGATTGGAGATTAGGAGGGGGTTCTTTACTGGGAGGGTGGTGGAGCACTGGAACAGGTTGCCCAGGGAGGTGGTTGAGGCCCCATCCCTGGAGATATTCAAGGTGAGGCTCGATGAGGCCCTGGGCAACCTGGTCTAGTTGGGGGTGTCCCTGCTGACTGCGGGGAGGTTGGACTAGATGGCCTTTGGAGGTCCCTTCCGGCCTGGGCAACTCTATGACTCTATGACAGAACAAGGGGTAATGGCTTTAAACTGGAGAAAAGCAGATTTAGATTAGACATTAGGAATAAGTTCTTTACTATGAGGGTTGTGGAGCACTGGAACAGGTTGCCAAGGGAGGTGGTTGAGGCCCCTTCCCTGGAGATATTCAAGGTGAGGCTCGATGAGGCCCTGGGCAACCTGGTCTAGTTGGGGGTGTCCCTGCTGACTGCGGGGGGGTCGGACTAGATGACCTTGAAGGTCCCTTCTGACCCAGATGATTCTATGATTCAAGCACTGATTTGAACCCCGTGCGCTGGCACAGGGGGAAGACCAGCAGTTCCCTTTCTATCTGCGCACCAAAGGGCTTTGAACACAGACCCAGACCTTCCCCAGACCCGCAGCCCCAGCTCATCCTGGCTGCTGCTGTAGCCTCCCTGTAGGGCAGCAGAGACCTGCCTGCAGAAATCCCCCTGGGACGGGATTTGGGGAGATTTAGGCTCTGCAGTAAGAGGAGCCAAAGGAGGCTGGGTGGCTGCTGGAGGGGGGAACAGGGATGTCAGCCAGGAAAGGGCTGATGGAGAACAGGACCTCCTACGCCACTGCCTCCTGCGGGGCGGATGTTCAGCTCCCACACTTGTTGTGTCCTTAAATACTGGGGCAGCAAAAAATTATTTTCTGGCACTTCTGTCAAAGCAGACTGGATTCTGGAAAGCAAGAGTGTGACCAACTCAGGCAGGCAAAATCAGTGCATCGCTGTGTTTGCTTGCTTCAGTTATCTGGAGATTTTAGGATACCCTGCAGTTTTCTTTTCTGTGCCCCACGAGGGAGGTTGGCTCACTGGGAATGGCTTACGAAGGAAACAAAAGATGAGGACATCTGATAAATGTGTTTAATGGTGAGGAGCACCAGTTCTGGGACCGGGCTGCTGGTTGTTGGAGAGTCCTCAGGAGGTGCCTTTTTGTCAGTCCTGACTCAAGATGTCACAGGGCATTGGTTCTTTGCCCCAGGAGCCAGAGCAGCAGGAGATGGGGTCTCTGCCCCCAGCATCAAACTCAGTCTGCTGAGCTGCTTGACTGTGCCTTTGGCCGGTGTTAAAACAGGAATAAAGTCTCCTCTGGAGAGATATGGCAGGCTTAGTAATAAACATTTTCAAGTGCTCTGAGCTCTGCAGATGAAAGGGGCTGTTAAAGTGCAAAGCATAGACTTCTTGTAGATGCATTAACTGTTTGTCTGATATACAGCTTTATTTACCATGCCACGTGGAGTTTTCTAGCTCATTTTGATTGCTCTGATTGATCACTGCAGTCGGAAGGACGCACAATCTTCTGCAGCAGCAATGATGCTCTGCAGTAACCAGCCCTTTCCTTGAGATCTCAGCTCAGTGGCAGTGTCCAGAGATGACTGTGTTTCTTGGGAAAGGATGCACCTTGGAATAAGAAAGGCAGCCAGACAGGATGATAAAAACAGGTTTTTCTTGTATTTACATGTCATAAATGGGACAGTGGGGGTCTTTGGGCTGCATGGACTCATGGTCAAGTTGTCTGACTTGACACAGGTTTGGCATCTTTGCTGGAGGAACAGGTAGACTCCAGGCTCACAGACAGGATGCGTGGCAGTGCAGGACCACCTCTCAGGAGTCCTTATCTGTGTCATCCAACTTCTTCAGGCGTTTTCCATGTGCTGGTAAAGCTGTTCCTGCTGTTTGGGTCAGTGACAGCTCTTCCAGCAGTGGCCTCCTCCCACGTGACATCTGTGTGACATCTCCAGTGAAAGCTGGGGTCTGCCGCAGTGGCTGGAGGAACAGGAGAGAGCAACAGAGGATTCAAGTAGGGCCCGAATTGTTATCTGTTTGCATCTGCTCAGTCCTGTGCTATTCTGGGAGTCTTAGATGTGGTCGGGGCTCTGGAGGAGGTGGGGAGAACTGGCAGGCAGACAAGCATGACTGGAGCTCTGGGGATGTAATTTCCAATCAAGTGATCCCCCGCAAGCTGGGTAAACATCCTTTGATTTGAGCAATGCTCCAGCAGACAAAGAGATCCTGTCATTGTGCTGTACTGGCTCAGCAGGTCCCAACACCATCGTGCTGTTGTTCAAGTTCCAGCTCAACCCAAATCCAAGCCTCCTACTACAATCCACAAAAATAACCCTGATGGACTCCAAGCTGCCAGGTTAGCTCCAGAGGGAAGGGAAGTTTTTCCTGTTTTTCTCCCCAAAAGAGTAAAGACTGGGGCAATGGCTTTCAGAAACGTGGCTGGTGGTGTGAGGTGCTGAGCCCAAGGGGCTGTAAGACTGCAGCCCTACAGCACAGGTCTTGTGGCTACTCATCCCTGGAAGAGCAGATGTTTCCCATCAGAGTTGAGATGGTGGCTTCTGTGCTTCTCCAGGATAACTTTTTCTCCTGGTCCTGGATCCAGTGTCCCCTGATCTGAAGCCTCTCACAGCGCCAGGTGGGAGTTGGGGAAGCCTGACTTGTCCCCGGCTCTGGGGCTCTGATTCTGACTGTCTGAGCCCCTGCCTAGAGGCTCCCGGGTCAGACCTGATGGCCAGGCTGTCCAGAGCTACCTCCTCACTTTTGTAAGGTGACCTGTGGCCACGAAGATAAGGACAATCTTTATTTCCTCCATTTTGCCTTCAGCTGGGGATATTTGTGCTTGAACGTGCCCTTGTACCAGACTGTTTCACCCTGTGGATGTTTCTGTTCCTTCTCTCTCAGATCCCACCGTGCTGGCTGACCTTCAGCCCCAGCTGAGGAGGAAGCTGTGCAGTGTAATGCAAAATACCAGGTGGGAAATCAGACCAGGATAGGAAAAATACCACTGCTCTGTCCTTGGGGGAGCAGAGTAACACGTTCCTTCCTCTGAGACCCTGGCAGGAGGCCACCTCTGCCGAAAGGAAAATGTGCTGTACATCCATGTCCAGGGTGAGACTGAGGGAGGTGATACAGCTACAAGAGATCAAACACCCTGCAGTTAGGGCTAAAGGCTTGGGTATCACTCCCCGTGTGTGAGGTGAACACCCTTACGGGACAGGGTCCTGCCTGGGATCCACATGACCCATCTTTGCTCCTCCTGCAGCTTCCAGGACTGAGGATTTTCAGGCCAGGAGGGACCAGTGGTTGCACAGACCGGGCTCTTGGATAGAGAGACTTCACTAACTCCTCCCTTGCAGCAGCTGGGACATGCCTGTTAAAAGGACCTTGGTGCTACAGCTCCAGATGACCACCCTACATCTGACCTGGTCACTTTAGGTACTGCCCTTGGAGACGGTCATCTGGGGAGCTGTATCCAGGACAGGGTGTAGTTTGTGGCTGCTGGGGCTTAACACGGGATTCATGCACATAAACATCGGCATCTGGTGCCTTCAGAGATGACCTGGATTGTCCTACCTGACTTCCATCTGCAGATCAGATCTGCAGGAGCCCTGGGCTGGGTCACGGGTGCTTTAGCTACCTGAATGTGTCTAAAACAGCACTGGGTGCCCATGTCCAGACACCTGACTCCCACCAGGGGTTGTTGAACTGTGGTGGACATTCTTTGTGCAGAGAAACCGTGGTTTGACAACAGGGAAAGCCGGAGAGGTTTTAATCAAGGAAGGTCACAGTTTGTAGGGTATCATCAAGGTGGCTTAGTCCCTCCAGTTCATCCTGCCTCAGACAGGAGGGGAAGGGCTCTCCCAGAATGAATGGGCAATAAACCTAAAACAAAGGAGAGAAAATATTTCTTCGCTCAGCATGTGCACAGCCTGAGGAATTTACTGCAGGGGGGGCAGTGATGGATGCCGTCTTCAGATTGGAAAGGAGATTAGAGACTTTAATGTGACATTTCTGGTCCCACAGACTCCCAGAGGGCTAATGTGTCTCCTGGCCATGACCAGGGAAGCAGATGTCTCTGGGAACCCCACAGCACTTGATAACCGGATGAGCCCAGAGCATCAGTTCTCTGCAGAGTGACACGTCAGCTGGTGTCACAGCATCCCTCCTAGGTCAGGCTGAGGGTCAGAGGCTCCCACCCCACTGTCTGCAGAGAGTGGGAGATTGCTGTCACGGCTGCTCTCAGGGCAGCATCACAGGAGCCATCTGGATTAGTCCCATTTGGAAGAGTGCATGAAGTGTGGTTGCTGAATTATGGGCTTTCTATGAAAGGTGGTGGGCAAAGTTGGGAAAGGTGTGAGGTGGAGTATGAACGTGGTCACTCAGGTGGAGAGGGACATTTCCAACCAGTTTGTTGGTATGTTTAGTGAAGCACAAGGGCAGTCAATAGCCAGATGTGTGGAGGGAGGAGCAGTGCCATAAGCATCTAATTAATTGAGGAAACAAGGTAGCCCTTGGAGAAGTGTGTAGATGGTTCACTGAATTTCACTGAATTTCACTGAATTTTTAGAGTTGGAAGGGACCATAGAGATCATCTAGTCCAACTCCCTTGCAGAAGCAGGATTGCTCAGAGCATGTTAGAGCATGTTACTCAGGAGCATCCAGGCGGGTCTTGAAAATCTCCAAAGAAGGGGACTCCACACCCTCCCTGGGCAGCCTGTTCCGGGGCTCTGTCACCCTCACTGTGAAGAAGTTTTTTCCCAGATTTGAGTGGAACTTTCTATGTTTCAACTTGTGCCCGTTGCCCCTCGTCCTCTCAGTGGGAACCACTGAAAAGAGTCTGGCTCCCTCCTCCTTCAACCCACCCTTTAGATACTTATAAGCATTGATAAGGTCTCCCCTCAGCCTTCTCTTCTCCAGACTAAAGAGTCCCAGCTCTCTCAGCCTTTCTTCATAAGGGAGATGCTCCAATCCTTGAATCATCTTTGTTGCTCTTTGCTGGACTCTTTCCAGTAGTTCCCTGTCTCTCTTGAATTGGGGAGCCCAGAACTGGATGCAGGATTCCAGTTGGGGCCTCACCAGTGCAGAGTAGAGGGGGAGAATGATTTCCCTCCACCTACTAGCTACACTCTTCCCTACCCAGCCCAGGATCCCATTGGCCTTCCTGGCTGCAAGAGCACACTGCTTGCTCGTTGTCATTTTGCTGTCTACCAGGACCCCCGGATCTTTCTCTTCAGAACTTGTCTCCAGCAGGTCCACGCCTAACCTGTATCGATGCCTGACATTCTTCTTCCCCAGGTGCAGGACCCTACACTTTTCCCTGTTGAACCTCATGAGGTTCTTCCTTGCCCAGCCCTCCAGCCTGTCCAAGTCTCGCTGGATGGCAGCACGGCCCTCCGGGGTGTCAGCCACCCCTCCCAGTTTGGTATCATCAGCAAACTTGCTGAGGATACACTCTGTCCCTTCATCCAGGTCTCTGATGAATATGTTGAACAGGACTGGACCAAGTATTGACCCCTGGGGGACTCCACTGGTTACAGGCCTCCAGCTTGAACCTGCTCCATTAATCATTACTCTTTGGGTCCTGTCACACAGCCAGTTCTCAGTCCACCTCACTGTCCCCTCATCCAGCCCACACTTCCTTAGTTTCTCAATGAGGACGGTTCCTGGGTCTTCATTCAGACTCATCTCAGAAAAGGGAACTCACATAAAGGCAAGGGAGAAATGTTAGTCCTGGTTCCTCCTCAGTGACAGTGCTTGAAAGCCGAGAGCCCGTGCAGGAGACTTGGCCACGTGCTCAGGCATTGCATGTCCAGCGGAGAGTGGAGAATGAGAGAAGCCTTTGGCTCATCTTGGTAGAGCCAAGCCTGGTTTCCTTTTGTTTCTGTGTCTCTTTATACTGTTTGTGAATGTGTTGCTCCTACTTGACTCTTGAGAATAGATTTTTGCTGGTTTATGTTAATGGTAACTTCCCAGCTGGCTGCCAGACTGTGAGTCATTCCATTCCTCCAGGCACAGCAATCCCTAAAATCAAGGGACTGGGCCTCTCCTGCAGCCCTGGCAACCGATGCTGTCTATTGTTGGGGGGTGCCCAACATCTGTGCTGGGGGACATGGTTTAGTGATGTTTTTTTTTTGTCAGAGTTAGGTTGATGGTTGGACTAGATTATCTTGAAGGTCCCTTCCAATCTAGATGATTCTATGATTCTATGATTCTATGATTCTATGATTCTATGATTCTATGATTCTATGATTCTATGTTTTGGGAGCCCAAACGCCAGTGCTGTGCTGGAAGAGTGATGGGATGGGAGAGCTCCTTGAGCTGCAGTGCAGGGACAGGGCAGCAGGGGGTTTTGGTTTTGCTCAGAACCTTGAATTCCCACCCTGAAAGCCTTTTGGAAGCATTTTAACTCAGGTGTGAGCCAGTGGGTGCCAGAGCCAAGGCCGGTTGGGCTGTGACTGCCACCACCATCCCCATGAGTGATGGCCACAGTGCTCAGTCATTGCCTTTGTCACCCTGATGAGCACTGGGAACATTTCCAGGGGCTGCCCAGAGGTGGAGGAATGAGAAGATAGAAAGGCCAGCACTTTCCAGAAGAGATGTTGAGGTCTTGGCAGTTGTGGGGCAGTGGGTGACCCCAGAGCTGAGCCGTGAGTGACTATTGGGGTGCACCTTGTGGGACTGGGGGTGCCAGAGAGGGCGTGGATGGAGAGGCACAGCATCTCTGGCACATCCCGGGCCTCTCACTCCCCTGTTGCTGCTTCCAGCCGAGCACCTTGTGCAGCAGAGAGGTGTGTGAAGCCAGGTGACCTTCTCAGCTTTGGAGAGCCTGGGGATGCCTCAGCGCAGCACTCAATCAGACAGCCAAATTCCCACTGCCCTGTTTCCTAAAGCGTTGACCCACCAGGACTGGTAGCAGCAAGCCTGGAGAGGAGTCCCAGGAGCATGGGACACACACAGGGCAAAAGCAGCCAGGCCTTGGCAGGGTCCTGGTTTTACGCATTTTGTGCCATTTCAGCACTGATGTAGGAAAAGAGTTAAACTGCAAACTTTGCACTAATCCAACACTTTGCATTAATCCAACGCCTTTTAAGGGCACCAACCCATCTTTGCACCCATCCATCTACCTTTCGATGCCATCTGTCTCCTTTTGAGCAAGGAGACAGTTTCAGTGGTGATATGCTACTGCCCATTCATGTTTTCTTCCCGGATCCCATGCGTCATGAGGGCAAATCTTTCTCTGCCATCACAAGGCAAAACCCACCAGCTCTGATGAGGGATCAAGCTGAGACTGCCACGCAACACCTTATCCTCTCACTGGTGCCATCTTCTCCACATAAAAATGGAGGCATAATGCAAGTAAAGGCATGAATGCCAAGGATTCATGCCAAGGATTCATGCCCAGATACTTTAATACCTGTAAAACATTAACACTAATATCCCCAGAAAAGAGCATGAATGCTGTATATCATAAGGCACCAATTGTGAGCATCATAATGACAACCAGTGCCTTTTCATTCCTCTTTCTGGATGCAATATGGCTGATAAGCCCCCCCCAGCAGTGTCGCAGCAGGGTTACAGAGCCAGCTACTGTGAGGGCTGAGTTCATAGGAAGGGGTTTCACCGAGTCCCTGGGCTGGGCTAGAGGTTTGGTAAAGGGTTTGCAGTTAAAAACTGTGTGTCTCGTGCCATATGGCAGCTGGGATGGCACAGGGATGCCCCTTCCCATCCATTTGTCATGGTGTTTGTTGGCTTGTACGGCAGCCCCAGGCTTTTTATATGAACCTGCCTCCTTTTTATATAAACCTGCTGCCTTGCCAGTGTATTTTGGATCCAGGTTTGCTCAGCCCCGCACATGCCACTCGCTGGACCATGCCCAGAGCTGAGTTTCCAAGCATATAACTTTTAAGGTGTGGAGAAAGTCCCTTTCATGTGTCTCCGTTCGCTTGCTGCTGCTCTGCCAATTAAAACTAAATGAAAACCATAATGCCATAAAATCTGGGAAACATCCAGAAGAGGAATTATGAAATCATTTCCTCTTGGTGTAAGTAAGTAATCAATCTCTCTCAGTGAAACTACTTGTAATTTTTGTATAATTACACAGCTTTTCATGATGCTAACTAATGATCCACAGCACATTTCCTACCATGACTCTGACTTATTATTGCTTTTGATGTGGGAATCTTTTCTATTTCTTTTGAAAATGAATAAGCATAATTCCATGGTTGGTTTGATACACAGATTCTAAATGTTTATATATTTCAACAGCAGTACCTTGCTTTTCTAAAACTTCGTATCATGGCAAATCGTGATTCCCCTCATATATAGCCCTGACTCTGTTTCTACATTGGGATGGGCACTTATTTCTTTCCTGGTGACTGCTTCAGAACATCTCTAGCAGCTATTGATAAAGCTGAAATAATAAAAGCCAAAACTAGTCATTACATTATAATGCCATGGAAGATTGTAGAAGAGCAGCAGTAACAGACCAGGACTCTGAATTCAAGCCCTGGTGTTGGGGGGGTGGGGTGGATATTTCCTCAAAATTATTGGGAATCAAGTTGTAGAGGAAAAGAGAAGTGTTTTGGAGATGAGCATCTCTGAGGCTGGAGCACTGGGCTGGCGGGGGGGTTTCTGCCGAGGCGCTGGGAGGGCAGGGTGGGAGCTGGGTGCTTTCTGCTCGGTGCTTTCTAACCTCAGAGCTGGATTTGAGAGCCAGGGCAGGGCTCTGCACGGGGATTTAACCAGTACTTTGTCTGGTATTTAGAAAGATGCTGGTAGCATTTACTTCCAAACAATAAATGCAGATTTTTATGCTACTTTGCTCCCCAGATGTCTCTCATCCTGGATTTCCTGGGTGTAATTTCTGCCTTTTTTTCCACAGCTTTAGTTTCAGCCTCTTTCCTCTGCTGAGATCAGCCAGAGGCTGAGATGAGGGAGAAAGAGAGAGTTGGAGAGGGAAGAGGGATGGCAAATGGGTGAAATTATAATTTATATCTCTAGAGCAGAGACACAGGGGCTGCTCTGAGGGAGCTGGGAAAAGAAGGAAGATGAACCTGACCAGAAATTGTAACTGTCAATAAACAACAGGAGCCAAAAATAAAGCTTGATACTACCACTATTATTATTATTATTATTACTACTACTATTATTTTCAATCAAATCCTGCCAGGTCTAGCTACACCCTGGCCCCACAGCTGTGATTGCAGGCATTGTGGGCCGTGCCAAACAGCGTTCATTCCAAATCTCTACATGATGCCCTTGAGCAGCCCTTGAGATCAGCCTTGGCCTGGCTTCCAGGTGTGGGGACGGTCCCCCTGCTCTTCCCAGCAGCTTCAGCCCTGAGGCTGCATCTCAGCACCCAGAGTCATCTCACACGTGAGTGCTTTAACCCTCTGTAGGAAGCCTGGCATTTCTGGGTCCGTTTGTGGTGGTCCATTTCTTCCAACTGCTGGCAGCACATCTCTGCTTTTCCTCCAAATAACTCTCACTGTCCATCCTCTTTGCAATTTACTCCAGGAGACTGGTCTGTGGTTTGGGTTTCTTGTTGCCTTACACAAGTCACACAGTTCAAGAAAGCTGTTCTGCTCCAAGCTGGGAACTAGAAGCTCATGTCCCAAGTCTCCATGTTTTTCAGGCCAAGATATGATTTTAACCCATAATGATTTTAGCTCAAAAGAGGTGATTATCCCACCGTATCCAGTGGTGGTGTGTTCTCACCTCGGGTACTGTGTGCAGTGCTGGGCCCCACCATTTAAAAAGAATGTGAAGGTCCTTGGATGCCTCCAGAGGAGGGCAACAAAGCTGGTGATGGGGCTGGAAGGCATGTCCCATGAGCAGAGCCTGAGGACACTGAGTTTGTCTAGTTTGGAGAAAAGCTGCAGGAGGTCCAGACTTGACACAAGGAAACATTTCCTTACTGAGAGGGTGGTCAAATGCTGGAAAAGGCTCCCTGGAGAGGTGGTCGATGCCCCAAGCCTGTCAGTGTTTAAAAGGTATTTGGACAATGTCTTTAATAATGTGTTTTAACTTTTGGTCAGCCCTAAGGTGGTTAGGCAGTTGGACCAGATGGTGGTTGTAGGTCCCTTCCAACTTAGCTATTCTATTCTGTGACTGAGTTAAGTTCTAAATCCAAAGGAAAACCCAAAATGTTGGCATTTACCCCAGAACAGATACAATAACAGATTTACGCTCGGTAACACTGAGTTGTTTCTTCCTGTTAACGTCAGAACATAAACATAAATGCAATCAGAAGTCTATTTAGCACATACCCAGAGCATCAAATTTAATATACTGTTGAACTAGGACTTTATTATTAAACCTTTAATTTAAAACACTGAAATGCATAGCCTATAAACTCAAACTGAAACTGTGCTGCCACGATGAGAAATTAGAAATCAGTCATTTCATTTTGGCCTGCTCTTAAGAAAAGTTTTGGTTCCAGTGTGACCACAGTCTCCAGTGGGAAACTGTCTCCCAGAACAACTCCACTGCTTTGCGGCGAGGTTTTATCCAGAAATCACTTTCCCACGTGCTCCCTTTCAGGCTTCACCTGAACTTTGGGGAAGCCTCAGGAGTGGGGATAGTTCACTCACTCATCCTGCCGCTGCCTCTGCTAGCCCAGACTGGCTCAGCTGCACTTGAAAGACTTTGTGCATCTATTTAACACTTGGCTAAGTGCCACGTACCTCCTCTGCAGAGCTTGGCATGTCCTCAGTGTTTAATCAATATTGCAGTCATCTTTTGCTGTCTATGGCTTTTCTACCTGAAAAATGAAGTTTTTCCACGTGGCCATGATTTGTGGAAGAACAACCTTTGCAGTGAAGATACAAAGCCATTGCCTTTTGCTCCTGGATGGCAACCATATTTATCAGGTACCAAGCTCAAATTTCTGTTCTGTTGAAATAAAACACTCCTTCAAGCTTGGTACCTCATAAACATGGTTGCCATCCAGGAGCAACCATGCCATCCATGCTTTCATCATCCATGCCACCAGTCTGGGGCCAAGATGTGGCAATTCAGCAGTGTGGGCTGGCAGCAGAGCCATTGCTACTATTCTCACCACAGAGCAGACCAAGCAAGTGTGGACACTGTAGACCTGCCTCTTTGCTCTGCAAGGGTAGATTAAGGTTGAGTCCCAGGCAAGACAGGGCTTGAAGAAGCTGTTTTTGCAGCAGTTCTGGTCATGGGGAGAAAGATCCTGGACTCAGCACTTGCCTTTGGCGGTGGTGTCCACCAGCTGCTTTGCCAAAGGGCTTGGCTGGTTTGCTGTAAATAACTTCTGGAGCCTGACTGTCGTGTCCAAGCCTGTGACGGCAAAAGATGGTAATTGACTGCTAAGCACATGATCGCACTGGCTCCTGTCCATTGCAAAAATACCTCGTGAAGGATCCATTGATCAAGAGCGGCCCTGTATATTCAGGTCACTTGCAATCTCTAACAACATACATACAAGAGCAGCCAGGCATTATCTGGCCACAAAACACTGCTGCTGAGGGATGTTTGGACTCCAGCAGAATCCACATGACCAGGGAAATTGAGAACTGAGGCTGGAAGCCACAAGGAGCATCCCAAAGACAGGACTCTCAGAGCCTCATGCCAGGCAGAGAACATGGGCTAAGGGTCATCTTCTCTTGCTCTCTCTGCCTCAAGATCTTTCCTACTTTCTGCAGATCTTCCATGCCAGGAGGCCCTTAATTCCTCCCCTCTTCCCATGGTGCTTTTACCTCTCACAGCAGTTGGCAGCAGAAGTCCTGACTCTGCTCTGTGAGTCCTGGTGAGAGTGGGAGGTTGCTCTGATCGCTCCTTGTGCTCCTTCTGCCCTCTCTGATCACTTCCATTCTTCCTTGTCCCACAGGTTGCTCTCTGGAAATGAGTTGCTGGACAGGCTTGCTGACTACTACCCTTACCAAGACATGCTGGGCAGGCAACCTGATCTCCTAACTTTCTTCCAGGTATCACAAAAACATCATTATACTCTTCCAAACCCACATTCAGCTCACTTCATAGGTGTTCAATGGGAGGCCATCTGGGATCCCTTTCCTGAGTAAAGAAATGAGAAGGACTAGAGGAAGGACCATTCTTCTGAACCAACCTCATCTCATCTCATTTCCCCATGGCTTAATGTGAGGCTTCCTGGTCTGGTTTTCATCAGTCTAAGGGGAAACAGTTCTTGAACAGGATCTTAGGGGGTGCCTGTGGGAAGGGAAAGTAGATTTGGAGGATCAGGAGATCTGTGCTGTTCCCCATCTCCCTTTGTTTGCTGAACTTCACAAATACTAGAAAAGTCCACTTGTCTGCAAAGGAGAGCTTGAAAAAGCTTCTGGAAGTCCTTCAAAGGAACTAACATGTCAGAGATACATGGGTTGGGGGTCTGGAGGAGGGGGACGGATATGCACTGATGGAGAAGGGGTTGCAGGGGAGGAAGGCAGGACAAAAACGTCAAATCGTGCTGAGGGCAGAGTTAAAAGATGCCGATGACCGAGGAGAGAGGGAGTTTCCATGGTGCAGCCTTGCACTGCACGCTGCCTGTACCCAGCCTGGGATATTAATCACTCGCTTTCACCAACATCAGAAAAAGTAGATCCCTCCCCACCATGATATAATAATCAGAAAATCCAACAGCTCCCATTTAGCCGGAGCCAAAAACCTCATTCTGGAAATACTGCTCCATTTTTCAAAGTCCTTACGCCTTTGAAACCAGCTCTTGATTTTATTGGGATGACTCTCCCTGGCCAAAGAGCACTCCAGCACCGTCTCCGCAGCCCTTCTCCCAAACCGTATGAATCACTCTGGCCTCAGGGAACTGCCACAAGTCACTTGAGCGGCTAAAAATATCTCAGAGGAAGTGGGACAAAAATACACATATCCGCTGCCGTAATGCTGGGCTCGGGAGGGCATGCGCTGAATTAACACGTCCCCTTTTCTGCTGTTTCACTCCCTAAAGGTTTATTCCTCAGCGAAAGCAGATCTGAGCAAGCACAGAGGTTTGTAGGAGACCTTTTGGAAAGCTGTTTTTTGGGGGGAGGAGGGGTGGTGGAAAAAACACATGTATTTCAAAGGTGGCCCACAGCTCTGCCTGCCAGTGTCTTTCTGGCTCAGGCGTCTCTAGTACAAGGGTTTTTCCCAGAGTGATGAGTGGAGCCTTGCAAAGCCACGGGAGCTGAAGGGCATCTTCTGAAGACTTGTCTTGGTGGTTGGTGGCACTCTTCATGGTCTGCCTTGGTCTTCAGGGCTGGGTGTTATGAATTGGCAGCTGTGATTCACCTCCACCGCATCTGCCTTCCAGGAGCCTGTGTGTTTGTCTGAAGTGCTCTTGCCTGGAAGATTTCATCCCTGCAACTTTTAAATGAGAAGTCACTGGTAACAAGGGGACAGAAGGGAACAGCCATTCCTCTAGCGTTTGTGTGCGATGGGCCACCTTGCAGATGGTTTGTTCATTTGCTATTACATGGGCCCTGCAATGAGTTTCTTTGTGTGTCTGGGGGATGATGATGATGGGTCTTCACAGGGAAGCAGCCATGGTGATCCCCCAAGCTACCCTATGCAGGGAGTCCAGGTCCCACATAACTCTGCAGGTCCTAACCAGCCAGAAATAAATCAGTCTATCTGGAAAGTGTACTCTTATTTTCCCTCAATATTAAATTCCCTTCCCTATACTGGACTTAACCAGGTCCGGCATCATCCAGTCTTGGAGCAAGAGCACCTTCAGACTTGTCAATGGCTGTAAGCACTTGCGGATTTTTAGGAGCCATCACACCCAACACCAGGGGCATCATCCCACCCAATGTCCACAGACAGCCTCCAGCTGAAGGGGGATTTCTCCTGCAATCACTTATATTTAATCTTATACCTTGAATTTACCGCATAGTGCTGTTTTCCTCCCCACTGTCTTTAAAAGGAGCCTGGATGCATAGCTCAGATGGAGACATCTGCATGGGAGATGTTTACAGTCAGACTGATGAGTCCGTCCCTGCGTGTCCTCAAGGGAATCTGTGCTGTCAAAAGGCAGCATGTCGTCACTCCCAACAGTCCCACGTCAGCACTGGGAGGAGGCTGCCAGTACAGTGTGAAATCAAGTCCACAGAATCTGACTGTCCGAGATGCTCTGAGAAACGTCACCTAAGAGATGAAAGGTCAACCAGACTCTGAAGTCTGATGCTGATGTGTAAACACGTTTAAGAAAACGTTTCCAGCAGAGGATGGACGTGGATTGTTGTTGCAGTGGCTACAATGCATGACAACCTACGCCAAAGATAACACATGCTCTCGATGTTGGTTGCTGTATATAGAATACATACTTAGGCTTTATGACAACTTGGAAGAATGTCATGTCCTAAATGGAAACTAGTTACAGTGAAGTAGGTTGGCTGTTCCTCAACTTCTGAAGCAAGAGATGCTGAAATGATAGGGGAAAGACATTTAGGTTGGGAAAAGTATAATAAAAGTTTTGAGTTAGACTGCAAACAGACCAAAGAATAAAAAAAAATTTGGAAACAGTCAAATAAACATCCTCCATGATGATATTTCCAGACACTAGATCTATGGTCCAAAGCTGGCCTGGATTTGTTTATGCTGGAAACCGTCATATCTGGGTTGAGAATTACTGCATTCACATCCAGAAATAGCTAGAGAATACAACCACCAAATATTGTCTCTTGTACAAAGGTTGTATCTGGCAGTCAAGGCATACCAGAGATCCCCAGACAGCTAATGTCCATGGACTGATGTCATGAACATCAGTGTATGGCTCGACATTGCATCTTTAAGTACGGGATACCTGGTGTCTACTTAACTTCAAGTAATTTGAGCAAATGACTAAAATAAAGCTTATTTTGCTGTGGTTTTTAGCTGATTCCACACGTCCTCCCTCATAGTTGTTGGAGTTATTATTTTTTTTCTCCAGGATTCTTGTAATGAGGTGAGGTCTGAGTACACCAGAGCCGATTGCATCCTCGTTTGCTCCAAGAAAACACCACCAAAATAGAAAGCAAAGCAAAACATCCCATTTAAGCCCTTTTAACCCATTAGCATTTGCTTTATTTAGGCAGTTCTTGATTACCCCTCCCCAAAGGCAGGCGGGAGAGGGGCTAGAGCTGCACGTCCCACTGGTGAGCTCGGGGCCAGCTGGTGCTCGCAGGCACATGGCCAAGGACCCCAGGCTGAGCCCAATCCATTTGCCCCATGCTGGCCCATGGGAAAGAAGGTGGTGTTTTTTTTTTTTTTTCCTCGGGAAGAACTCACTGGGATCACGAAAGACGTTAATGAGCCAAACGGAGACTGCCTCGCTTCACAGTGCTGCCTGGCTCCCTTCCAGCCCAGGCTGTTATTAAATTACCCAGAAAATGGGAGGAGAGAGCCCCGCACGCCAGCTTCCCTGGCAGCCTTTATCTCTGATCTGTGCCCATCAGCCCTGACACAAGAGCCAGGCAGTGGGACACCTCCATCAAGCTGTGATGTCTCATGTGGGGGCTCTTCCTTGGCAGCCCCCACTGACCCCACACTGGGGCACGACGCAGAACCCGAGGGCAACTCACATCTGGATCTGGCAATGACACCAGCACAGCTGTCACCCCAGCAGCACAGAGGGGACAATTCGGTGCAAATTTGGAGTGGAGCGCGTCGGTCGTCTCAAATTCTGGTTTATTTCCTGTGGTGTAGCCAAGGGGCTCTCCAGCTCATGCACCCAACAGCCACGGCTGACTGCTGGTGGCAGCTGCTCAGGGACAAGGCACCACACCGGGGTCCCCCTCACCCGCCTTGGGTTACTGATCTGGGGTCAAAAAAGCAGCTTGGAGGTGACTGGTTTGTTTAAAGAACAAACTGGAATGGGCATGCTGGGGAGGAGCTAACTGGAAGGCTTCACTGGTGACAGCACACATCTTAAGAGCTCTGCTGCCCATCAATACCTTATTGAAAAAGTTGGGCAGAAGGACAACGAGGCTTCCATCCATCTCTTCTTTGTTTTATTTTTCTTATCAATCCATAAAAGACACTATATGGAAAAATGTTGTTAATTTGAGACTTGTCCTCCAGCAGGATGGGTATTTAGCAGGTTGTTGCGGTCTGTCCAGACACACCATGTGTGTGCTTGCATATGGCACACACAGAGACGTCCACGATAGCTACAGGTTTTGAGGAACAGAGAGAACTGGGATACGCAGTTTCATAACTAGACCCTTCCATAATTCAAGACACCTAAAACATGTGTGTATTCACTCTTGATACACACAGAAGTCCCCAGCAAGCCTGCTTTAAAATTCCAACACTCTTCTGATGTTTCTGATTTCCAGAAAAGTCAGCATGTATTTCAGGGAAAATGACTGAATCAGGTTAAGTAAATTTAATTTGCTGAAATCACTGTGAAGTCAGGTGTTTGAAAGATAATGCACACAGCCAAGCAAAATCCTTTTCTACTTACTCTGCTCTGCAGTGTTGGTGCTTTTATTTTAGAGAAGGCCAGCATTTATGGCCAAGGAATTTGTTGTCAGTCCTTGTCTGTAATTTACACTTCACTGAATGCATGTTATAAATTTTGGCATGGAAAGATCGATGTAGTCTCATTTTAAAAGTATTATTATGCATTTTAAAATTATCATTTAAAACCTTCAGCACTGCATACCAAGCACTTTCCATCTTTCTTGCCATCTGTATTGTATTAAGGAATATAAAGATTTCAGCTGCGCTGTTTGGGCTGAACACACTGGGATAACTTTCTTATGAAGTGAGGGCCATTTTACGATGGGCTGCCTCAATGTTTCATTGTATTTAATATGAAAAAGATCCCAAATCCTCTGCAATTCTTACACTCTTTGTTGGGGGAAGGAATTCATAAACTTCTGTTACTCAACATTCAAGATCACACAATGAATTTACACCATATTTTGCTGCTTTACATATGTCAGTTGAGCACTTAGAAGTAAATATTCAGCCTTTCCGCCCCCCCCCTTTAATTTCTGGATTGAATGGTGACTTTGAAAATTGAAATTCTGATGGCAAATGATGAATCATTGTCAGAATTTAAACCATATGACTGAAGTACTTTTCACATTTTTAAATACTCCTAGTGTTGCTTCATCCTTGAAAATAATTAGACAATAGATTATTCCCCTTTTAGCTGAGTTATAATGGCCTACATAAAATGCTTTGAAAACTTTATGGTTTGAGACTTCAGTAACCACAAAGAAAAGTATGAATATTTTAGCTCAGTCTTGAAATATTTTCTCCAAAGAGTAGTTAATATATTATTGGTAATACATGAAGCTTTTGTCCTACCACAGAGTATCCTTTTAGCCATGGAAAACAACTGTATTTAATTTGCTGTCACAGTTGAGCATCTCCATGGATGGTTATGAGCAGCACTATGGTACACATCTGTGTCTTCTGCAGCGGTCATTTGCTTATTTTTATGTTTTGTTATTTCTTAGCAACAAAAGGAAGTTTGAAGAGCTTTTCTTCTTAGAAATCACACTAGAATTGTTTTTATGATCCTCTTTTACACTTGACAGTGTACCACGAGCATTTGAGAAATTTCCTTTGCTCATACTGTGAAATGCCTTTTGCTGCTGCCACTGTCTGTACTCACCCTTGTGCAATCCTTTAATCCATGGAAAATGCAACATCACTTTCAAGATGTTAATTTGTAGATTGGAAATTCCCACCGTAACCAGTCACAGTCTAAATCATGATATATCCAAGACAATTGCTTGGTTACAGATGCCCAACCAGTATTTAATGCAGCCTTTGACCATGCCCTGGATGAAGAGCGGACTGACCCCCCTGCTCTGCCTGAAGCTGATGGTGGGTGAAAGGTTTAATACTGTCACGTTTCAGTTGTGGTTCTTCTCGTCAGGTGTGGGTTGTCCTCTAGCTCAGAAGTCTGCTGGGCACTAAGTATTTGAAATGCATCTACTGGATGTTTCTAGTTTTCTGAGTTAATCTGGGCTTTTGACTCAGTATAAGAAACAGAAGTTTTTGACGAAACATTTAGAAGCTGATTTTTATTTTTCTTCTGTATCCAAACCATTGACATTTTGATTTAAAGTGCTGTCCTGGCTCAGAGCCTACGGGGTCACACATGGAGCAGGAGATACTGGCCTGGAGAGGACAGCGAGATGGGGAGGACACACTCCATGCCCCTTCCGTGCTGTGGCAGGTTTTGCTCTTGAGATAATCTTATTTTCAATCAAGAATATTTTCAGTTTGGGGGTGTTTGGGTTTTTTTAAAGCAGACCCTTTCCATGGCAATGTCAGGGTAAAAAAATGAGTTTTTCTGGGAAAAAAAAGCTGTTCTGAAAGTTTTTTTCTCCCGCTGGCTCCGAGGACCCCTGAAGTGCCTGCTGTGCTCTCACCAGTGTGCCTGTCTGTTGTTTTCCCTAGAAATGTGTAGAAGCTGCTCTGGGGCTTTCACGCATGGCTGGAAAACCGTTTGCTCAGTAAATCTCCCGCATTCCAGCTCATGAAGGTCACGGTGAGTCTCGTTCCACAGACATCCTTCCTGCACACGGACCAATGCACAGCCCCGGGTCCTCATCCAGACCCACATCTTCAGGCTGGATGGAGGTGCCCCTCAGCAGAGCACTGCTCTTCCAGGGGCAACTCTTCTTATGGATTTGGGGGCAGAGGAGCTGGCGGGAGGGGGCTCTGCTCCATTGCCTCCGACGCTGCTTTATGTCAGACGAGAATCTAGCCCTTTGTTTCCATCCTGACTCCTCCCTTCCTGCCTTTCCAGGCTAAACGCTCCCAAAATATCCCCCGTCCCTCAATCAGGGGAGACAGAAGGTAGCTCTGATGCTGATCTATTTTGCAGACAGTTGCTGCTCCTCCCCATCGCTTCAGAAAGTCTCTATAAACAGCTGTTAAGCAAAGAAATCACACCAAGATCGTGATTTAGAATTTTTCTTTTATTATTTTATTTACTTTTTTTTAGGGGAGATTTGGGATTTCCTCTGTTGGGTTTGCATCTAGTGGAAGAAGGCTTGTAACCACCTCGTGTGTGTGTCTCTCCCCACCAGAGCCAGCCCCAAATCCTGGCGTAGGGGCCACGCTGCACAAAGAGCTGCTGTAAATCAACCTGGCAGCAGCAATAACATCTGACAGCACCAAAAGAGCCCCTCGTTAGCTCTGCAGACTGGAAATGTCTGGCCCATGGCAGGGTTTGTATTTATGCTTCTTGATAATTTGTCCATACATCAGTTTATATATTTATTTATACATTATAACCAGAGCACTTGCCCAGAAAGAGCTGTGTTTTCTTTGGCCACCCCAAGGGTCTCTCTCTGTTTGGTTTCCAAAACACACACGTGGAAAGTGAAGGGGCAAAACTGCTGCACCAGGAAGAGTTAGTCATCTGCCAGCACAGCCTCCAGGATTATTTTTCCAGGTGGATTTTATAAGAGCCACAAGGCAGGAGGGCGTCCTGTGCAACGGAGTTGATCTCCCAGAGCATGCTCTTGGCCCGTCCTTAGGACATGGTCTTCTCAAATCTGAGAGCATCAGAAATGCAGCAACCGGGTTAAAAATGGCACCTTTGGTTCCCTTTGCAGGGGAGCGAGGGTTCAAGTGGCTGCGGTCTTCTCAAACCTGAGAGCATCAGAAATGCAGCAACCGGGTTAAAAATGGCACCTTTGGTTCTCTTTGCAGGGTTCAAGGGGCTGTGGGAGATTTTGGGGGTTGGTCTCTGCTGGTTCTCACGGGGCTGAGGGTTGGACACCGCATCGCCAGGACTGCAAGGCCTTTTGGACATGCCCCAGGTCTCCCAGGAGGGCAGTGGTTTGGGAATGGTGCCCAGCACCTCTGTGGGGAGCAGCACCACCTGGGGCCATGGGGGAGCCCCCTGGGGCAGGTTGCTCTGGGTGGGCAAAGGTGGCTGTGGCTAAAGAGCCGGGAACAAAATTTATGAGCCGGGGAGAATCATGGCCCCATGAAAAGGGGTGGGAATGCTGCCGTGGCTGGCAGCACAGCCAAAATTTTAGCCTCTCTCCCTGTGATGTGGCCAAGAGCCAGGGACGGGCATGTGGCCATCCAAGTGACTCGCTGCTGACCCAAGCTGGTTTCTGACAGGGCAGATAAGGGGCACTGAACAGCACTGGGCATTCAATTGCCTGAATGTAGGTGACTTGAGCTCCAAAGTGCTTGAGGCACTACAGGGCTGGAAGATCTGGCACAGACACACAAGATTCCCAGGGCATCTCCAAATGCCAACAGAAGCTTATATCTGGGAAACCGTGTCCCTTCCTGGGTGTCACTGGGCAAGGCTCATCAGTGAGGTCTGGTATCTCTCACATCCACCTTGTCTAAGTTTCCCAGTTCACAGTGCAGATCACACACCTCTGCCCTCAGCAGCTGACCAAGATTCATCCAGATCTGAGCACTGCTCCGGATCAAGTCTGAAAGAGTAGCTGAAATGCTGTGAGCTTGTCTGTGGAGATGTTTGTGCATCTGTGGCTTCCTCTTCATCCTCACGCTCATCCTCCCTTCCTTCCACTGGGAAGAAGCAGTGACTAAAAAACCCTCCTTGGACTTTCCAAGCCTAGACATCTGTATTTAGCCTCCTGCCTGCCATGTTCAGCCACCTGCAAGGGACTTGGAGCCTGTTTGGCTCTTGGCCCAGCTGGCTGAAATCCAGATATGCTGACCAAGCTGGAGCTGTGCCAGATTGACAGGAATATTACCGAAATCTGTGGTTCCACAAGTATGGTAGTCTGTCCTGTCCTCATCACTGGGCTCCAGGACCAAGCTCATACAAACCAGGTCACTTCTGCAAGAGCTCATGACTTTTCCAAATGAGAGGTAGGGAGGCTATCCAAGAGATGAGACCCTGAGACAAATACAGCAGTGATAATTCCTACTAGATAAACATAAACCACTTTTTTATACATACTATAACAAAAGGCATGGGAATGACAAATACAGCAGATAGAAAATTTTGACTTTTGGTAAAGTACTGGTTCCAAAATTTCTTCAGCACCCTTTGGTCACCCACTGGCTTGGACAACCCCAAGGTCCTGGTGAACTTTGGGTAACTGCAACAGTGCAGTACACAGCTCTAAACAGGCTCTGCAGTGGCCAACTCATCTGCTCTGCACAGAAATACCTTCCTAAACTAGCACAAGGAGACATGAGCTCTGGTCTCCACGTGCCATGAGGTGAATGAATCAGGGTTTGTGTTTGGGGCAGAAGTAGCAGGAGAATTTGTTTTGAGGAAGAGCAGATGTACCTGAGAGCTGGTTTGTTTTGTTTTGTTTTGTTTTCCTAAACATCCCAAAGAAGGGATATCATTTGCTTTCACAGACCCTGTGTCACCTATGTACTTTGGCTGCCTCCCGCACAGCTTTGGGAAACACAGGAAAAATGCCCAGAAGCAAATCCTGCCCAGGGCAGTGCAGAGAGGTGCTTATAAGGGTAGAGAGAAACTTGCAGTTGGTGCCTGGGTTGTCCAGTGGTGGGAGTCTCCCCTCCCAGGGCAGTAAATACATAGGGGAGGCCAGAGACTCCCAGCCCACAACAATTTCTGCCCCATTCCCTTGATGCCTGGGCCAAGCTCACAGCTTGGTGATGGTGCTCAGAAAGGCTCCTACTGGGCCAAGGATGCTCTTCCAGGGTGCTCTGCCTGTGGGCAGCTCTTGACCCTGCTGCCTCCAGCTGCAGGCAGTGGATGGACTGTCTCCACAATCCTGCCCAGCCGGTCATCAGCCTCTGTTCAGCTCCTCCATGCAACCTCCCACTTGGATGGTGGGTGACATACCCTTCCAGCCACGGTCAGCCAGATCCTTTTGCACCAGGATGGTTGGACATAATGCACTACCTTGGGTGTGCTCCACATCTCTGGTGCTACAGAGTCTGAGCAAAGACTGCTTGGTCCTACTGTAGGAGTAGGGAGCCAACAGCAGGTGCTTCTCCTTCTGGACATCAGCTGTGTCTCAGTGTGGCCAAGGACCTGCTCAGCAGGAGATCTCTAAACTTGAGCACATACCCCAGTTCTTTGTACAGTTATCCCAGCCGCCTTGACAAGGTGACAAAAGTTTCTCCTTTCACAGTGACCCAAACAATGACATTCCAAGGGAGCTGCAGATGGTCTCTGCTGGCTCTCTGCTGAGGGCACAAATCCCTCACTGGTGCTATTCTGGAGTTTCCTGCTGCTCTATACATTACCATGGGATGCTTGTATAATTTTTTACTCAGTCCTATGTAGGCCACATCTTATTTTTAAAAAGGAAGTTCAAAGTCAAACTCCTCCCAAAAACTCCTTGAAAAGTGTATTAAGGTGTGTCCTAGTTTCTTACAAGTTCTTCAACCAGAACACTTCCCCCCGCGGCCCCACGTCCTCCTCCAGCCATCCCTCCACAGAGCACCACAGGGAGCACACGTCAGTCGTGTCCCTATCCGCTTGGGGACCTTCTCCATCCCTCCTGCTCCCACCAGGTGACCTAATTATGTCTGTGTTGTGAGCAGGTAAGTGCTGTAGGGGATACTGTGGTGGCAAGCTGGCTGGTGTGACCTCCTTTTTTCCTGCCCCAATGATAACTGGAAAGAGCTCTTTGCCTTCTGTTTCCCTGTGCTAGTGAAACTTTCCCCGCATAAGAGCAGAACTGGCCAAGGACGGAAGAGCGTGTGGGCCAGGTATGGTGGACACTTTGAGATTTGTTGCTGTCAATCTAGTGGCTTAATCCCACTGTGGAAGGACAATGAGATTTGGCAGAGGCTCTCCAAGAACATTTACCACTTTGCACTGAGCTTCTTCCCAGCTCTTAAAAGGAAGAAATGGCCTCAATGCACATGGAGCATCTCTGTTCCAGGTTACCCTTTCAGAAAGGACTCTGTAGGTCTGAGCTGTACTCTTGCCCACTCTTTAGTCTTGAAATGGCTGTTTGCACTGTATTTAGATCCTAAATCCTGGTTCACTACTGGTTTCTACCTTAATTTGCTCATTTCTGCAGTGAGGCAGCAGAAACAGTTCCAGTTGCTTCCACGGGATTTAGACCCACCATCCCTTCCATGGGGTTTAGAGCCACAGACACCCTGGCAGCCCCTTCGTGGCCTGCACTGTGCCAAGGTGCCTGGCTGACCTGGGGGACCTCAGAAGGCACCATCCAACTCTACAGGCAGTAATGGCCTAGACAGACCCATAATTACAGCTGAGCCTTGTTCATGCCCATCTGCAAGCAGCTCCCCAGAAGCAGCAAGAGCACATCAGGTGGTGGAAAAGTGGGAGGAACTGTTGTAGGTCAGACCCAAAGTCCTGAAAAATCTCCTGGACACCTGCTATGGGTTAAGGATGGGCACAAAGCCCTGAGTGGGATGAAGCCTTGATGCAACCTGGGACAGCAGTTTCTACAAAAATCCCAGCAGTGCTGTAAATGTTTAAACTACATAGAGCAGCATCACTTCTGCCAAGACAGTATCTGGAGTTAATATGACAAGTCAGCCTCATTTGAGTGGGAGAACATTGCTTCTTTTCAGTCTGAGCAGACTGTCTGCTGGTGGGACCTTGCTAATTTGCTTCCCTCAGAAGAATAAATAATCACCCAAGTCAGCAGCGCTTCCCTGTTTTGAATATTTATTTGTTCTGTTCTGTTTGTTTTGTGCTGTCTCATTAGTTATTGGCAAAAGACACAAAACTGTATTTCCCTGGGCAAAACTGAATCAAACAGGAAGAGGCATTTTAATGTGTAGAAATCCCAAGCTGCCCCTCCAGAAAGTGCTGTGCCCTCCAAACCCATCCTCTGGCTGCCCCACACATGAAGACCTCCACCATTCCTGCTGCTGCTCTCCACGCACGCACAGGGCTACAACCATTCCCTCTGAGATATGCAACTGGTTCCCAGGAAAACTTCTATCAATGTAGAGGGCAAAGTTTGACCCTGCAGCAGGGGAGGCTGGTGGGATTCACCCCACGGTCACCAGGATGCAGCCTAAGTCACCTAACACCGCTGTGGGCATTTGTTAAGCCACGGGGACTCCAGTGATCTCCAGCCCTGTACTGAAACGGTGGGTTGCCCCGTGGTCCTCTGCTCAGGGCAGGAGGAAGCCTGCTGTTGGGCTGGCGAGTGCCTCCTGGGATGACCCTTGGTGAGCCAAAGTGGAGCAGGCAGCCTCAACGGGAGCCAGCTCTCAGCATCTGGGCTGAAGCCAGCTCTGAGTCCTGGCCTCTTCCCCAGTGCTGTGTCCTGCTGGGCCCAGTTCATCCCCTCACCCTTGTTTGGAGTCTCAGACATGATCCTTAGCATGTGTCCCCCAGGGCAAGCCCTCGGGGTGGAGCGTGGTGTGGGAGACTGGGGAAATCCTGCCTGCTTTGCCCAACCACATGAATACCAGCAGCTGCTCTGACTGCCATAAATCTGTCTTTTCCCCATCTCTGAAATCCCTTTTGGTGCCCGCAGGCTCTCCCCTGGCCCCGTCCATGACTCTCCCACACTCAGTGCCAACTGGTTGTTCATGTGGAAACCAGACCCTCTAATTGAGTCTTTCTCTGGGCTGGCAGGAGCCTCCCCTGCTCCTTCCTGGTGCTTGGCTCTGCTTGCCCAGTGCTCTCCATGGCTGGTTCTGCTGTCCAAGCTGGACTTGGGTTGATTCATTCCCTCTGAGGAAAGGACTTTTTATGGTTTTTTTGTTTGTGTGCAGAGGGCATTAGGGGAGATCTGGGAATACCATAAGATTAGCCATTAATTAAATGCTTGAATATTACAGGATTGGTAACCCCACTTCATAGCATCTCTGAACCCACCATGTGTCAACTTCTCTTTACCACTTTCTCAGCCACTTTATTCACAACCAGAGCAATAACTCACCCAGATTAGGATGGAAAAGGCTGTGAGTAAATTAGCAATGTCACCTCCTGGCTCACTGTGGAGTGACAGTATGGAGACCCAAATGATCACAGTCACTGTCAGCTTCCAAAGGGTATGAGAGGCACCAATACCAGCGTGTGGCTGCCAGCCTAAGAAACACAGAAGAGATGTGACAAAGCCTTGTTGGTGTCCCTTGTCCTCTGTGTCACTGTGAGTGATCCTGGGCACCCCAGTGGGGCACCTGTGTCCTGGTGCTTGCGAGTTTGTGGGTATGAGCAAATGAGTGAAATGAGCTGGATTTAAAATAAAATCCCCCTGCCTGTCTGAAGAGTCTTGAACTGAACCCTGCTGTGTTTGCTGAGCTTTGTTGTTGCATTCCTGCTGAGGAACTTCATCCACCTGAGCCTCCAACTGGGGAAAGACCTTGGGAGATTTGTGCCTGCGTTCCCAAGGTCACCCCTCTTGTATTTCCATGCTCAGGATGACATATCTGGCTGCAAGCTCATGTAAAGGAAAGCACAAGAAGCTGCCAGAGCTGGAATTAGAGGTTTCTTGTGGACCTGAGCTTGTTATTTTGATTCTGACCACTGCAGCTTATGTACAGGTGCTGCAGGCTGTGGGTGGTCAGTGGGACATGTCACACATCCAATCCCAGTGGCCTCATCCCCCTGTGCACGCTGGATGCCTACCATGTTGGCTACACAGATGTGTTGCCATATCCCTGCAGAGTAGCAGACTGAGGATTCGGTAGAGCTCAAGCAGAGAGAAGAAGAAAAGTCTTTTCTCCTTCAGCAGAGCAGGGAAGCTGCAGAAAGCAGCCGCTTCCTCAGTCTCACACGGCGCAGAGTGGGTGTTGCAGCCTTTACCTCCCTCGTGCCACGTTATCAGCACAATGACATCTTCCCAAGTGCTCCCACAGGCTCCAGATAGGGCTTCAGGGAGGAGGACGACCATGGGGCCAAGGAACCACCCCTGGCCAGCCCCAGACCCTTGTGCCTGGACCATCTGTACTGAGAGATGGACCTCATTCTCCAACCAGCTCTCCCAGTTTGGAGGCCACAGCCCCTTTCCAGCCTCAGCTACGTGAATCTGAGCAGGTGCTGGTTGAGGCTGCCTGAGTCTGCCAGGAGGTGTCCCACATGGAAAGGGATGATCTCTGCTGTGTTGCAACTTTCCGACTCTGCAAACTGGGAACCAGCGCCAGGATGAATTTGACTTTTTTGCCCAGGATCTGTTTAAGATGAGAGTTTCCTGGCTCAAGCAGCTTGCGCTCCAATGAAGATCAGCTGCACATGGAAATATTTATGGCTGTTTTCCTCAAGGCTTGAGTCCTCCCAAAGACAGTGAGAAACCTGTCTCAGAGGTGTAGGAAAGAATGTGTCCTCTGCAGCAAATCTTCTCTCCCCAGCATACACTTGGCCAAGAGAAAGTGAGTATTTTCAATGCATGAAGTCGGGAGCAGCAGGCCATCACATGCTTGGATGGAGAGGAAGATTTGAGGATTAAAGACCCTGAATTAAGGCTGGATTACTACGTACCAACCTCTCAGGTATCTGGGTCTTTTGCACAGTATCTCCTTCCCTCCAGGGATGGGGGCTGGAGAGACCTGACTGGTGATGTGGGGACTTGAGCAGAGGTGAAGGACTTGGCAGTGGGGGCGTGTTTGAGGTTCTGAGCCAGAGCCCTGAATTCAGAAGCACTTTCAGTGCATGAGGATGAAGGTGCCCTTGAAGAGGATGAAACAGAGTAAAAGTCTAACTCCACTTTCCAGCCATGTTGTTTCCTTCCAGTGTGGATCTGGGGTTACTCCAGTGTTCTGAGTTTCTCTGGTGCATTTGGTGACTCTCCCAGACCTGACCATCAGCCTTCCTAACACAGAGGTGCCAGATACACCAATAAGCATCTCGGGAAGGAAAGAGCATTTGTGGTATGAAACACTGGCTCCTCCTCAAAGAAGATTTTACTGTTGGCTTCCAGGGGTCTGGTTTTCCCTCAGCTTTCACAAATCAAAGGAAGAGACTCCCTGGAGGATGGGAAGCACGGACAGGTAATAGGACTATTAACAGCTAAAACCATTATTAAAACCATTATCATATTCAAATTTGTTAAAATGCCTCCAACTAAATAGACATGTGCTAATAATGACAATACAAACAAAGCCTCAGTGTTTGGGTTGACTCATAAGAAATCAAGCATTTTCCCTCCCCACAGCAGTGGTACCAGGCCCAGGCAGCCACTTGCTGTGAGACAGTTGCCAAAATCTGTATCATAGTGAAAATTGTTCATGGCAGCTGGTAGAGCCAGAGAGTGAGTCATGGTTGCTGTTGACACCTACAACATTTTCCTGAATGACAGTGGATGCTAGAAATAGAAAATACAATTGAGGAGAGACTGAAACAGATAAATCACCCCAAAGACCTGATTCATCACTTTCTTGGCCATTAGCTATGTGGGAAAAAACTCCTTGGCCTCCACATGAATAACCCTGTGTCTTTAACAGTGACGTAGCTCAGGAGAAACGTTTGAGCCAACACAGAAACATTCAATTGTGTGAAGCTGAAGCTTGTCTCCATAGCACTGTGTATTTTTAGAAGTGGCAGGAATATTATCCGGACACTTCAGAAACCTCTCCTCCTTCTTGCCCTGCCCAGTGTGATGCAGCTGCAGCGGTGCCCGGTGAAGCCACAGCTCACATGGACGTGATAGAGGGAAAGAGAATGCTGGGGGGGTTGGATTGCATAATTTCCTGGGAGGCTTCCCGGCAAGGACTGTCCTTTGTAAGGAAAATTAAACTTTCCAGCATAATTTTCTGGAAAGCAGGATGGGAAGTCCTTTTCCCTGCCCCAGGGTCCCTATATTCCTCCTCATATGTACTCCAGAAGAGGCTAAGCCTGTCCTTTCTTCCCCTGAAGTCAGCTGGGTTTCCTTTTGGTTTATTACTAAATCAGCACAGTTCTTGGATATACAACAGTAATTTTTATCACCAGCTGCTATATTCCTTGAATGCTAAAATCAGGTGGCTAGTTAAAGGGGTTGGCTTTCTTTGTCTTCTTTTTTAATGAGAATACCTAAATTAGCTGTGGAGAACAGGTTAGGTTCAGGGTAGCTATAAAGGCAAAGAAAAGAGGCTGAAATGTAGGAAGACCTGGTTTCTGAGCCAGTTCTGTGCTTTTGTTCAGCAATTTAGCAGGTCTTGCTATGAGTCTACGAGTCTTGGCAAAACCTGCTGGGAGGTTTCTGTGGGGTCTAAGGTGTTCTGCAAGACATTAGCACCCGGAAAAGGAGGAAGAAGGGTTTCTATCCCGTGGGATGAGGTTGGGGAAAGCTGTACAGGAAGTCCCTCTCCCATCCCCAGTCCTGCGTTATGCCAAGGTCAGGGTTTTTGCTGCTTCAGCCAATGCCCCTTTTCAGAGGAAAGTTTATATTGGGGCTGCTCATCCCACCCTGTGCACAGATATTTACTTATTGGTATTCACCACTGCACCAAAGGGAGGGATTTTCCCAACTAGACTGACCCCAAGTTTAGAAGAAACTTATTGACTTATTCCTACAGAGAGAAGCCGCTGACATACAGGCTGATTTCTTGCCCACGTGTCCATCTAGTCCATGGGCCGTGGGACTCAACCAAGCATGGATCTTGAAGCCAGGGGTTTCTCTGGCCACAGAGTCTGAAGCCTCCCAGCTTTTTTCAGAGCTTCGGCCTACCTTTCACAAGCTGTGTGGGCAGTCACTGTCACTGACCCTTTCATCTCAATGTGTCCCCTTCCCAGGGTTTTGGGCCACCTACAATGTATTAACCTCAGAGAACCAGCACAAGAAGGATGTGGACCTGTTGGAGCAGGTCCAGAGGAGGCCATGAAGATGATCAGAGGGTTGGAGCACCTCTCCTATGAAAAGAGGAGAGGTGCTCCAGCATCATCTGGGAGAGTTGGGGTGGTTCAGTCTGGAGAAAAGGCTCTGAGGAGACCTTACAGCAGCTTTCCAGTATCTGAAGGGGACCTTCAAGGAAGCTAAGGAGGGACTTTTCACAAGGTCATGTAGTGATAGGACAAGGAGTAATGGCTTCAAACAGGAAGAGGGAAGTTTTGGTTAGATTAGATATTAGAAAGAAATTATTTCCTATGAAGGTGGTGAGAGCCTGGCCCAGGCTGCCCAGAGAAGCTGTGGCTGACCCATCCCTGGAGGGGTTCAAGGCCGGGTTGGAGGGGGCTTGAAGCAACCTGGTCTGGTGGGAGGTGTTGGAACTGGATGGTCTTTAAGGTTCTTTCCAACCCAAACCACTCTATGATTCTGTGATTCTATGAACCAGCAGCCTCGGCTGTGGGCATCCCTGTGGCAGAGATGTGGGGTCAAGGTACCAAATGCAACCTTGTCCATACAGGCAGAAAGTTTCTCTACAGCAGCATGGAAACCCCCATTAAATGGCTATTTAGATCTCAATCAGCTAAATTGTTTTAAAAATCAATTCTTAATTCCTTTTGGTTTTCAGTAAGTCCTGAAGTGCTAAGCCCAGGTTTGTCAGGACAGACCAAATGTCAGACATACTGGCACTTATTAAACTGTTTCCTGAAGGCCAAATGACCACTCAGCCATGCTGTGCCATTGCTAAAATGCCAAAAGAGTCCCAACTTCCCAGTAAAATGCACTGTTAATTCCAAAGTTGTACTTGCTCTGCCTCTAGGAGCTCATTCCTGGGCACTTCTCAGCATGGTCCAATATGGTATCACCATTATTTATTGAACTGCATCACTCTGCTGGAGCGAGAGTCCTGGGGGAGTCTCGGGAGCACCCAGCTACAGGCCCTGGAGTTACAGCAATTTGCTCTTGCTGAAAGTCCAACCTTTGCCTTTATTATTAGCTTGACAATTACTTTATGGTAAAAACTCATCACCCTTGGAAGTAATTAATTTCTTGGAACCAAGCACAACAGATGGGCTTCTAATTTATTTGAAATCACATAGGAAGCAGGGAATTCTCTACCCCAATTTGATAAACACACCGTTTTAACCTGACAGTTCATTCCCTTTCAGAAGCCTTTGGGCATTTGATGCTGACTCGCTGCGGGGCTGAAAGGCTCAGGATGCGATCAATTTATGAAACATGGCCTTGCTTTAATACTTTTTGGGCACATTTTCTCCAGGCAGGATGTGCAAATAGCACGATAGGAGCTACCCTGCTGCGATGGCCGCTGGCGGCTGCTGAATTCGTGACAGATTTATTAGCTTGGCCAGGTGCAGAGGTTCCCTGCAAACAGCTGGAGCTCTCCTCATCCCTTCTTGACACAGAGGATTTCTCACATAGACCAGCCTTGCTCCTGCCCCCCGCTTGTTTCCCTGCCACCGGGTAAATCGCTGCAGCCCTGCAGGGCTGGGATGTGGTGTTTCTCATCTCCGCGTAGGCAAAGGTTTCCATACATACTACAATCTGTCCATCTGTTCTCTGGCTCACTGAGTCCTAAAATTGCCTTCCTGCAGATTGAAAGGACAGCTGAACTCTTGAATATCAGGGTCTGAGAATGGATAGGCAGCTGAGAGAGAGCCAAGCCCTCTGGCAAGTCAATCAAGGGGACAAAGCGAGAGCAGGAAAGCTTGGGCTGCACCAAAACAAGGTGGAGAGGAGACTGGAGCCGCCTGGGGCTGGTGGGGTCTCTGACCAAAATCAGCGAGGGGATGAGCCAGTGAGGGAATAAACCCCAATTGCCATGTGGGGGAAGAGAGATCCCTCCTAATAGGGATGCAGATCATCACTCTACTCTGCAATTTTGGCTCCTCCAGGGCCATTCTGCTGGAGAAACTGTGACCCCATAACTTTCAGGGCCCGGAAAAATGCTTTTTGAAAGATGTTAGAAATACCGATAGAAATTTCAGAGGAAAATAACAGTGAAAATTCCTATTTTTTTTTTTTTTTTTTTTTGTCAGTGGAAAAATGTCTCCTCTTCTCCTCCCTCCCAATTTTCCAACATTTCTGCAGAAATCAGACCTTTTCCAGGAATCAGGGTTGTTTTTTTTTTTCTTTTGTGTAAATCCAGCTTTTTCCCTGGCAAAAGGTTCATGTGGGAGGCTTCCGGACAGTTGCTTTCTATCTGTTGGGCGTAGATGAATCTAAATCCTTGAGTGACTGCTGGGGGCAGACAATAACCAGAGGCTACTGAAAATGTGCTATTATTTAATGCAAAATCATTAAATGTGCAATCATTGATAGAGAGAGGGGTGAAGGTCTCCAGGGGTCCCAGCCCTTTGGGAAGAGGCAGGGCTGTGTCTCCCAAACATCAGGGCTCTGCTGGCTTGTGCCACCTCCCACGGATGTGCTTTAGCCTGGAGGAACCATCCAGCCATAAAGTCTCTCTGTCCCCACAGGGACCGTGTCACGGGTGCTGTCGCTGCCCCCACCCATCCATTTACTCTGGGACTATGTGTGGGGGTGTTGAGAGCTTGGTCCTGCCTTTGCCCATAAGAGGAGAGGAAACCAGGGCGCAGACCACTTGAATCCCTGACATTTTCTCCCTGTTCTTGCTGGGAATGACCTAATCCACACTATTGTTTCCTACTCCACTTGAATTTCCACTTACCCACATTTCCATTCTTTCAGCAGTTCTTAAAATATTTTTCGACCTTTTTACCAGGAAAGAGTGGAGACCCGACAATGCCTTTCTTGTTCGGTTTGGGAAAAGGCCATTCCTCCACAACATATTTCTTGTTCTGTTTACACAGAACTCTGCAAAGAGGAGAAAAATGTGGAGTTTATTCATCCTGAGGAAAAAACAGATTTACCTATTACAGCCCTATCTCAAACAGGCATTAGCCCTCACTGTCAGCTGTGCTGCTCCATCCTCTCTGCTCCCTTTATCCTGGTGGATTAAGACCAATATTGATCTGCCTACCCTGCTTGTGAATTTAGTCTTAGAATAATTGGCAGATGCAGCCTTGGAAAGAGGGGAAGTCATGGCTGTATGGTCACTTTCTTGATACCTTCTGCTGGGTTTTCTTTTCTGCCAATTTCAACTCAGCCACTCAAAGGTTTCTCTCTTTTGCTGGGACTTGTTTAAACCCCTTTCTATACTCTGATGCTGGGGACTCATCCTTTGACCCCAACCTACCCCAATATATGGAGGCATTTTTTCTCAGGAGCTCAGTAGCCTGTGGCTCCTCGGAGAACACATCCAAGGGCAACCTTTCCAAGTGGCCTGAATCTCTCTCCATGCCCCTCTCTTTCCAGGGACCCACTTACCGACTTCACAAACTTCATTGAGGTGCTCAGGTCTGAGTGAGACAAGTATGATTGTAGGACTGATATAGGAGTTAGGTTCACTAAAAACGGTGTGAAGATCCATGGTGATGACAGCAACCCTGGAGAGCTCTGCCTTCCTCCTGCCTGTGACAAAGGGCCCTTCACAACTGCCCCTCTACAGGTTTGAATGGACAGATGGGGAAAAAACTTCCCTTAGCAGTGATCTGGTCAGAAGGAGAGCCAGAGGTGTGTGCTAGTGGTATTAAACACTGAGCAACAAGCCTAGAAAGGTGGAGGATTTATTAAACTCTGCTACACTTTCCCAGGCAGACATCTGAGGATGCACCAGCTGGACTCTCCTCAGCATCAAAATCTCTCAACACTGATTTCCACCACAACAGCAGGAAAAAGCTGCACTTGGAGACATCTCACCTGTCTCTGCTCTGGCCTGAGTCCTGTCTTCTGGTGACAGAGGATTTGTCAGCATTGCAAACCTGTGACAGTGACCTCCACAGGTTGTGTGTCCCTCGTGCAGCCTGGCATCCTGACAGTCTTCCCAGATCTCCTGGTCACTGGGGCAGGGAATGTGCACATGGACTTCTCAGGGTCCTTCATTTTCTGATTTTCCTTTGATCCTACATATCTGATGGTGCAAAGTGACTGGAAACTCCACACAGTAAGGAAGACCAGGGATAATCTTTGTGGGACTGTGAATCTTACTCTTCCTGCCCCAGGTCCTTGGGGCAGCCTCCAAATCTCCTTATACTTTGGCATGATGGAGTTAAAGCAGCTGGCTTAAAAGGAATCACAGCATGGGTACAGTATAAAACCAGACGCGGGATATAAAAAGCATGCTTCTAAATTTAAACCTCTGTTAAAAGCTAATTTAAGCAGCTAATTATACTAAAAATGTACGAGCCCCAAATTTGCCAATTAAAAGTTAATTAAACGAAAACTCAGTGGGCTTCAATTTGTCAGTTAAATCCATCTGCTTCCTGCAGCTTCCTGCAATCCCACAGCTTCAAAGCTCTCCCTGCAATGGGAACCACTCCCCGAGTCATCACAATCAAACAGATGTCCAAAACCCGAGGAAAAAAACCCAAAGCTTACTAAAACCCAGGCACAATTAGCAGCCTTTGGGAATCTGTCCAAACATCACACGACAGACATGGCCGTTTGGGAGATGAAGTCTCTGGACAGGCTGTCTCGGTGCTGCAGCCGCCGGTCCTGCTGGATCCCTCCCCATCATCACCTTTGTGCCGATGGGGTGACAGGTACCAGCGCAAGGGCCCATGCAGAGGACAATTCAGCAGGTCTTCAAGCAGGCAGCCCAATGAATGGAACTACTCTCATGAAAACTGCTCTTTTTTCTAGCTTTGCAAGGTCCACCCCATCCTCTGCCTGCAGACAGCAGAGCAGTGTTGTGGATGGAGCCACGCACATGACTCGTAAAGAGAATCAGTGACACGTTTACTGATATAAAACAGGGATTTAATAAAGTTTGATAGTAAATGTTACAGTGTTTTAACAAGATTTGATGGCAAGGCACACTTGGTTATTTACTGGATAGAGGACAGGGTAAGACAGAACTGTCAGGGAGACCCTCCCCTTAAGTCAAGGTTCAGAAAGTGCCCCCTTTGCTTTCTAAGCTCCTTCTCAGCGGAGTCTGGGTGTGACTGGATCCAATCCTGGTCTCAGACTTGGTCAACAGTTAATGTCTAAAGAATTATATATGCACAATCAATCCTTTATATTACTTAGCTAAGATTTCAAAGTTTAGCATGCTATCAGTCATGTACTGCAGGAAACCTCTGAATCTCGAGAAATAACCCTGAGTGGTGTCCCTACCCAAGGGGACGCTGCTGTGCAGAAGGGCTCCAAGGGCTCTTGGGATGTTCACTACTTATGGGGGTGAGATGGTTGACCTATAGTCATGTTTACACCTTGACTGCAGTACCGGCATTGTGGTAAGGTGGGCACATGGCTCAAGTTAGTCCTTGGCTATTGACCTGTTATCTGTCTCCCCAAAACCACGTGGAGCTGGATCACGACTAGATGCTCCCATGATGACCACCACGGGTGGTTATCGCTTGGGGAGGGTTACAGGAGATAAAGGTCAGGGTGGTGGTGGAGCACACTGTCACAAGTAGCCTCCCTGGATATGTGTCACCAGCTTGCAGATGCCATGGCTGTGCCATTGCAACCCCTGGTTGCCCAATCCCAGCTCACTTTGTCTTAGAGGAGGCTGCAAGACCCCAGGGGCTGTGTTGATGCACCGGGGTGAAAACCCTGGAGTTGCTGGGGTGGAGGATGGAGCATCAGCTGCTGTTAACAGGCTCAGCCAGGCTGATCCCCACGTGACCAATGGTTGCAACACGGGACAATGTTCTAGGGCTTTCGTGGCTGTAATTGGCAGCTTGTTATGCTTTTCATCAGCCACACCTGGTGTAGGCTTTCTTATTGTGTCAGTTAAATAGACCAGCACTTTAAAAAGAAACCCAAATCTAGATAGCAGCACGTTCAATTACAGCAGGAAAATCTGTAGAGGAGAGCTGCCACCCGAGCAGAAGGACGCATTGCAGGGAGGATGGGCTCTGCTCCAGTCGTCCTGTGTGATGGGTACTAAATACAATAGAAAGAGAGCAGGATGCTCAGTTTCTTTGCTGCTGACTCCAAGGAGTTACCATGGTTCACAGACCTGGCATGCTCAGCTTGAGATCAAAGGAACTCACTTCCAAAACAAAGTAACCCCCCCACCACCATTTCTGGCCCTCCCTCCCAAACTCAGGCAGCCGTGAGCTCAGAGCAGAGCAGAAGAAAGATTTTCACTGAAGTTGTCTGAGCTTCAGTTTAAATTTCAAATGGGTGCAAATTAACGCTCCACAGTCCAGTTTCTGCTTTCACATTGACTGCTTCTCTGCACTGGGTGTTAGTCAAGCAGTGATGCTCCCACCACTGGCACATGAGCATCCAGCCACGATGCTACAGCCAGGGCAGTGATGGACAGCAACTTTGCATCTTGGGCAACTGAATCACTCCAGGGGCACCTCGGGAGGCAGCTCACACACCCCTCATCTCACCCACCAATGGGGCTGGGCTGAGAATTGGCTCCTTGATTTTCATCACCTGCATTTCTGCAGCTGTCACCCCCCAGCACCATCAGTATATTCAGGGTTTTGCTTTGATCTCTCTTTGTCTTAATTTTCTCAGCTGCCCATGTGTTTCCCAGCTGCAAGTCTTCAACTTTCTTTGTGACTTTTCCCCACTCACTTTCGCCCCACCTTGCAGTGTGAGTACTTTTATTCCAGTCCCAGCTGAGTTTATCTTTCAGGCAACCAATTTTGCCCTTTGTTTTCAAACAACACTGGGATGGCTGGCTTGCTCGCTATGTGAGGGGATTAAGATGTGCTGTGGTGTTGATGGGAGGGACGCAGCTCCTGGGGAAGGATGTATGAAGAAGAAATAGTCAACAAGATCTGGCATGTGCTTCCGCAGAGTGTCAAAACAACCCTCCCCTGCCAGGCAAAGCCAGGGCTCCTCAGAGTGTTGATTTAGCATGGTTACAGTCTCTGTATGCCAAGGGAAACCTCACCATGCAGCACTGCAGTAGCACCCATGATATCCAGGAGGCTCCAGGTGCCCTTTTGCCCACAATTACATGGGCTCGGAGGCAGCGTGGCCATGGGGCTGCAGCAGGAGACAAAAGCTGAGAGCCAAGCAATGAACTCTGGAAGCAAAAGGGGATGTCCATCTCCACCCTCACACAGGCCTGGGGAGAGATGGAGGCTGGTGGTACTTCCAGCTCTATGAGACAATACCTGAGGAACATGAGAAACCCTTTACGACCCCCCTGAGGCACACTGTTTCTGCAGAAAAGCTATCACACGTGTCCATCTGGAACATCCCATCTATGGGACAACACATGGATAGAGCAGAAGTGCAGTGTGGCTGGGGATTTCTCCTAGGGAGACCCTCTGGCTGCAGCCAAACTAGAGACCCCAAAGAGCAGGAGGGCAGCAAGCCCCCACAGGGTGCTCCGGAGGGAGGGACCCAAAGTCTGGCCCAAAATGCATCAGCACATTCCTAACCACTGCCATTTTGTAGCTATGTTTGAAAGCACCATGGTTCCAGAGAGGTGTGAGGTTGAGTGGAAGAGAAAAAAATAATTATATACAGGCATAAAAGTTGGGACCAGATGACTTGTGTGGTGGATAGAGTGGTGACCAGGGCTTGTAGCCTTGGACCAAGCAAGTCACCAGACCCAAAGTAAAGAAATGCAGAGCTGGAGAAGTGGTTTCTCCAGCCAGAAACCAGAGGCGAGGACCAGAGTTACAGCTTCATCCTGAGACAGAAGCAATTAGCTGCGGTATCTTCCTCCCTTCACTAAAGGAGCACCCAGTTATCTCACTGAGCAGCAATGCCACTTTATTTTCCCCAGTTTCTTGGCGCAGCTGGTGTTCCCCCAAATTTGACTGCAACCCCAGCTGCTGCCAGTCGAGCACAGAGCATTGTGCCTTCCAGAGAGCCATCCCTTCTCCCACGGGAGCCAATAAAGCCATTAGTGCAGCCCCCTCACCCTCTGGCGCTGGCACGAGCCCAGCCCCTGTCTCTGCGCCGCTGCTTCCCGCGCTCCGCTCCTTACCAGAGCTGATTAAATAACCCAATAACACAGTTGGAGGCTGCAGCCCTTGCTTGAGTCTCTAATGAGCCTCTTTAAGAAAAATTATTATTAGTAGACACAGAGTGGGCTGGTTTGTTTTACAAGGCTTCCGTGCAGAGAGCTGGCTTCGTACGCGAGGCTGAGTCCAGTTCTTCCCGGCTCTTTATGAAAGACGGGTCCATTGGAAAACCCACTGCCCTCTGTTTATGGAAGCAATCTCATTGCCCATGGCGATGTCTTAGAGACACATATTTGATCCTAAATTTTGGCCTTCTCTCGCGGCAGTGTGTTGGAGTGGTGGGGCGGGACATGAGGACAGCTACCAGAAAGGGTGTTTGTGTCTGCACAGGACTGTGAGTGCTGGCACCTGGACCCATCGCCTCATCCCCACTCCATGCCCAGTCGTTGCTGCACCGGCCACAACGCGAGTTAAAACACCCACTGTTCTGGAAGCATCTTCTTGAGGTTTTCCGTCCTGCCTCTCAGCAGCCTTTCTGCTTCACCCAAGGGATTTGTGAACTCAGACCTTGAGGATTTAGGGCACTGTTCCTCTGAACATGTTGTTGCAACTCTGGGTATCAATGCAGCATTCTGCAGACATCCCTCCGCTACTGACTTTTTAAACACCTGATGTCTGAAGGCTGCAGATCTGTTAAGATAATCCCTAATTGAGGGCATGCTACTGAAGAAGTGGATACTGGTCTGCACTGGGGCTGCTATGGTCCTCTCCCAGACCCAAAGAGTTGTTCCTCCCTTGCCCTGACACAGATGTGCCTCTGGCCCTGGGTTAGGGAGCTCAGCCAGGAGACAGGCAGGATCACAGGGGTAGGAACACCTCCCTGGGTGGCTTGGCTCCTCGGATCAACATGGCTGGTGCTGAGTGGCAGCCAGTGCTACTCACATGGCACAAGGGAAGGGACAGTGCACCGCTGCGTCAGGTCTTCAGCATGGAACAAGGCAAACCCATGGTTGACACTTTCCAGAGGTCTACCAAGGGACATTTTCTCTAAGCAGGACGTGGGGCTAGGGACCTCCAGAAGCTGGCTAGGGCCAGCTTTTCTGTGTTACATCTGGACATCAAGAGTACATTGGCAGCTGAAGCTGGCACCAGACTGCAACCATGGGCAACACAAGCCAAAGGAGACACCACCCCCTGAAGCAGGTGTGTGGTCATCAGTTGTCCCTGGGAAGGGTGGCTCCTCTCCTAAGGGTAATGAAGGACACCTCTGCCTGTCTCAGTTGCACCCTGGGTCTGCAGCAGCTGGTAGAGGTTGGGAAGGGTTGAGAGGAGCTTCCCCATGGCATGGTTTAGTTTCAGCAGTGAGAAGGGGTAGTAGGTACTGGAGTTCTGCTCACCTGTGATCGAAGCTCAAGTTCAGTGTGCTTTTTGTAGAGTTTTCTCTGCAAATGACCATCTTTGCTTTGCCAGCCTGGTTGTTGAGAGCAGCGCAGAGGTTACTGGACTGACTGTTCTGCCTCCTGTTCATGCTGGTGCCTGTTTGAGAGGAGAATCCGAGTTGTTCAAACAAGTACAGGCTTCTGTAAAATGAACATCAGGTTTTATTGACAGAAGAAGTAAATATTGACCAGTGGAAAGTTAAAGCCAATATTTACTCTGAGTTTCCCTAAATCAAAATGTTTACGGTAAGTGAAACGCGAAGCGCTGACCCACAGGTTCCCATTTGTGATAGTGCCTGCCCCCAGGGCGGCAGGGCTGCCATCCAGGCCTGTGATTCTCCAAACTATTTGCACCCTGATTGCCAGACATTTCCAAAGAAGGCCCTTTCTGTGGCTGTGGGCTTGAGCATGAGCTGCTGACCTACATATTAAACAAACATCTTAACAGAGAGATGAAATTAGAGATGCAGAAAACTGGAGATTTAATAAACTCCAGTGTCAGAGTCAGGAATTTGATCAATATATGAGATAAATTCTTTGCACATAAACTCATGAAGGAGAACAAAGAGAAATGCATTCCCCCTCAATGGCTGGAAAGCGATAGAAAGAGGGGTGATGGCTTCAAACTGGAAGAATATAGATTTGGATTAGATATTAGGTAGAAATTTCTCACTGTGAGGGTGGTGAGAGCCTGGCCCAGGTTTCCTAGAGAAGCTGTGGCTGCCCCATCCCTGAAGGGCTTCAAAGCCAGGTTGGATGGGGCTTTGAGCAACCTGGGCTGGTGGGAGGTGTCTCTGCCCACGGCACTGGATGATCCTTAAGGTCCCTTCCAACCCAAACCATTATGTGATTCTACAAAATGTAGACATCTCAGTGTCTCTGCTGGCAGCATCGCTGTCCAAATAGAAGGCGGGCATGGGTTCTTGGAGTGCTTGGCTGGCAACCACCACATCGTGGCCTCTCCAGTTGCCCTCTGCATGTGCGATTCATCAGTTGGTGGCTTGTCCCAGCTGCAGGCTTAAACATCAGAATGACCATGCTACATCTGGAGACCAGGGCCAAATCCTCAACAATAGCTAGGTCCAAACCCATCTGAAGGTGGAGCATCAGGTGGTTTGTCCTAGGTGAAAAGTGGCAGAAATGTATTCTGCTCTAGGGACTCAGGTTCTCTTCCAGCCTGACTCTCCAGCCCTGCTCTGCAGGAGCAAAACCAGAGGTCTCTGTTTCTAGCAACACCCACAGGTCTTCTGAGCAGACATCAGTTTTCAGTCCTGTCTCTAACGCTGTGATAATCAGTTTTGCAGAATGAAAACAGGCATTTATGGTTTGATTTTGGCCTGAAATCCAGATGAAGATGGAAATCTTGATCTATTTCTCAGAATGCAGTAGTATCTTGACATCCTGGGTCAGCTTTCCTGCAACACTAGACTGGGGGTGAGAGGATGGCATTCTGCAAAGAGAAAACCTTTTGGGACCTGATTCACACATTTTATCTATTACATTCTGCAAAAGTGGAGACGCTGGTGCTGAAACCCGTATTTCTATGTTCTCAAAACCAAATATAGATCCTGACTCTTTATAGAAAACATTGATTGCATTATACATTCCTGGTACGGTTTGCTCTCTGTGCATCAGCATTTTCTTTGTGGCTGAGCATGGCCAGAGCAGCAGGAAACACGCAGCTGGTCAGACCTACAGGGAGCTGCCCAGGTCTGTAGTTGGTCTGTCTCTGCTCACCACCAATATTTGTCATGTGGCCAGTAAAAGTCACTCCATTAACAGATTGAGCAGCTTATGGGGAAACATGCAACCCAGCTGCGTGCTCAGGTTGGCTCTAAGTGAGCTGTGCTGCTATTCCCAAGCTCCCAAAGAAATTTCCCTGTAAGCTGTTGGTGTGCTCTAGGAGCAGATGGCTTCTACTCAGCAGGATCTGTGGCAAACAGGGACATTGTTAGGAGGCTTGGTAAGAATTTTAAACTGTTTGCAGTTCTTTAGGTCCTTTGTGTCATTAGCCCTGCACTGGTGGACGACTCTGTGGCCTGAAAGTCTCTTTGTCATTTAGCAGCTTGTTTCATAGATGAACAGGTCTCCCAAGGGGCTGTCAGTGATCCAAGTGATAGCTGGGCAAGCACCAGCCGGTGCAGCATCTGGGGCAGGAGTGATTTGGTCTGTGATCACAGACAGATTCCTATTAGACCCCATCCTATTGCGCTTTAAGTGCTCTTATTCTACCTGCCCTTTTGGAGGTGCAACCTTCACCCTTTGAAAGTGCTCAACCTTAACCCCTCTTGATCTTTCACCTTTCCATTAAATTCCTTGTTTCTTTTTGGCTCCCAATATTTTCCACACAATCACATAAGTCTAACAAACCTCCCCTCCTGCTGCTATTTACTGCCACGATGTTTTGATTTCCATGTCGCAGATGTTCTTTTTAACGGATATTTACAGTTGAAAGGAAAAGGGATCCAGCTGTGCTGATGGGACAGAAATAGAGCCACGTTATCACTCCTGCATCCAGGCATGAAATGCAAAACCAAACCTGCAGAGGAATAAATGCTTGTAAGGGAGGCAAGGCATCCTGTTCAGCGCCGAGTTCATTGATTAATTATCAGGACAAGGGCCTGGCCTGATGTGTCCTCTTGCTTAGCACTCACATCTAAGGTCCTCACTCAGTTTTGGGGAGTATTAATGGCAAAACATTGGAAAAATATTTTGGGGTAAGAATATTGCTCTGGTGGGAGAAAATGCTATTGCTCCTTGATACTTTAATTACCAGCTATTTCTAGGGCAGGGAATAAGAAGATGCTTGGAGCTCTAGATCTGGCTGTTAGGAAGTAACGAAAAACTTACACCCCTCATTGAGGTCAGAGTCAGGCTCCAGCCCCGTTCAGGTGGGTCCAGAGGCCCATTTATCAGGGGTGGTTGAAGTTGCAGAGGGCATTTTAACCCACACCTTTGTTTTCTGATGTAGAGATGAGCTGGGAAGCAGGGCTGTGACTGCTCCTGCACTGACCATGAGGCAGCTGCCCAGGACTCACAGTCAGGTCTGAGTTTCCAGGTATCAATCCAAACTCCCTGGCCATGTTTTTGCCATCTGAGGGCTCAACAGCAAAGCAAAGCTCTACATTTTGAATGACTTTGGGTAGATGCCCACAGCAGAAGTGCGAGGCTCATAAGATGCTCAGCATGTTGTTGTCTGGTTCCTGCAAGCCCTTAGGAGAGCAACATGGGCATCAGCCAACCCAGAAGGAGCTTCCCTACCAGCCCTGACAAAGGCTGCACACAGCACTGGGAAGTGATTTCAGCATCTTGGCCATGGGGATCTTGCAGGAGCATTTAAAATTTACTCCTTCCAGCTGGCCTGTCAACAGCTGACAGTACTTAATTGTAGGAAGAGCTTTTGCAGGACCTGGCCGAGCAAACATGAGTCCTGAGCTCCGTCCAGTGCTCTGGAGCCATTGGGGATTCGTTATGTGCTGCTTGCAAGCTGCACCCGATCCCTGCTGGCTGTGTCTGGGGGAGGCAGGGTGGGATGATGGACACTAGAGTCCCGGAGGTCACCAGTCTGATGCTTTCCTGAGCAGTGTGAGGAACAGCCACTGTGTCTACGCCATCATTAACAGCAAAGCCTGGGACTGATGAGCATCCTGGAGCTGGTGGGAGGCCAGGGCAGCCTCAGCTACTTTGTTCAGGTCTGGGACTCTATAACACAAGCGAGGAATTTTCAGGCACCACCTGCAAGTACTGAAATTCTTTCTAATGCTCCTTCCTGTTCCCTGCTCCCAAAGCACTGCTGCATGATGGAAAACCACATGACAGGCTTGAGTCAGGGCAAAATGCAGCCACTTTCTTTTCCAGGCTGGTACCTGCCTCATAATGGCCAACAGCACAGGCTGAGGGAAGAACAGAAAGAAAAATTTCAAGAACAAAATGGTCCTTTTCTGATTCACCCTGTTTCTGGCCAAAGTAACTTAGGGACATCCTCAGTTGGAAGCTGAAACCAAAATTCTTCACTTTATTCAGCTTGTCCTTACCCTGGGGACCACATATTTTTACCATCTTCCTTCCTCCCACTTCATTACCAGGTTTCTCCCACTCCAGTAGCCTTCCTACCTGCATCCATGCTTCTATCACCCTCCAGAAGTGATAGCAAACATCCCCATGCTGCTGAGGCCTTCAGGACAGAGCCACACCTGGCTTTGTGCTAGGGAGGTAAGACCCCTGGTTTATCTGCTTTGACTCATGTTCCTGGGCCAGGTGCCATATGAGAAATGAGCAGCACTGACTTTGAGACACTGCAAGGTTATTGCAGTAAAGGCCCAAAAAGAGTATTTGCCCACTCTTATAATTTTTTATCTATGACTCCTCACAACCGGCCAGTGCATTTTCGACCCTGGCAGAGTGACTTGGGGACCAATGGTAGACATCTCACTGGCAAATGCTAGTCCTTGTCTTCTGCTCTGGGAACACCAGGAGCCCCACTATAATTTCCCATCCAGGTCACTGCTATTTCAGAAGTGGCCAGCTTCCCCTTCAGAGAAGCTTAGGGAAAAGTCTCCTCTAAAAATTTCCAGGAGTCCTCTGAGATTGACTCAGAAGAAAGTCTGGCAGAGGAGAGTAAGGGAGAATAGAGGACACAGAGTTTGGGGACACCTCTCCTGGGATAAGAAGCCCTGGCCAGTTGAAACAAAGCCAAAGAGCCCATTCCCTCACCTTCAGGCTATTATTTTCCTTCCACGCTTAACTCTATACACGTTCTTGTTGGACAAAGGACAAAGAAGCAATTTCTGCTCAATATCTAGGGTAGAAAAGGAGTAAAAATCTCAAAAAGAAACCTCTCTGGATGGTGTCTCTATACAAACAAGGGCAAGAGAACTTGCCTTTCTGGCTTGTGATTTGGCCAGTGCAGCCCAACTGGTTGGTCTCACACAGTGGCCAGCCAAGCCCCACATGTGCTCCTTTCCTTTTGGCTGTAGATGTTTCACAGGAGCTGCAGCATGAAGGTGCCATGGGAGGAGACTGGAAAAGAGACCTGGAGAAGTCCCCAGCACACCATTTATTATCCTCAACTGCTCACAAAGACCATGCAGGCTGATGATAGCTTTGTGCTGGCCTGGCCTAGGTGGCTCTTGGACATGCTGTCAATGAGGGTATGAGGTCCTCCCAATCCACACCATCCTACTACACCCTGTCTTCCTCACTGTTATTTCCTTTGTGTAGGCTTTGGTGACTTTTTAGAGATCCCTCCATGTTCTGTACTGCACCAAGTGGTGAGCTGATACTCAACAAATTCTCAATCTCATGTAAAAATCTCCAACTGACTGTACGAAAAGCAGGTTTCCTCCCCAAAGAGCTGTTGGCTAGTGATGTGCAAGAAAGTTCTCAAATAGCAGAGGGGCTTGGGGAAAGAAAATGGTCATGGTGCGGGCATGGTCACAGTGCTTAGTGTGGGCCTGGGGAGATAGTTCATCTGTGGTGAAATGGGATGGATTTTCACTCTGGATCTGAACCCTCTGGCAGGAAACGACACCAGTACCAGGGACTGCAGGGTATAAGCCATCACTCTCTTTCTTTCACTGTCCCTCAGACACACTGTCCTGCACATGTCTTACCAGTGAAGGGACTGGATCAAATGTTAAAGACTACCAAGAAAAAGTTAGAGAAATGATCCCATCCTGTTCCAGTGTACAGGTTTTGCAATGTAGAGGGAGATTGCTTTTTGCATAAAATAAACATGTTCTTGCCTTTCCCCCCTCAGGAATGGATTCTACTTTGAGTTAAGAGTATAAATAGAGCCAGAAAAAACTTCATATGGCAATAAAACAGTCTGATATTAACTATACTCCCCCTGGGGCTCCTGTGAAAATTCCCCTCCCTGCCCCCCCTCACTCCCCCTGGCTTCATTACTGGTTTAAGAAAAAGTTTCACTAACTCAGTAGTTTTCTTTTGGAAAACTATTTCTGGAATGTCTCTTGTTCCAACAGATTACGTAAAGCGACTCCAGTGGCTTTGTGGAGTCTCAGGGGCTCAGCTGGAAAACACACATTAGGTCATTCAGGCCATCATCTGCCAGAGTGAACCTCTTGCCCACAACTACAGCTACCACATGCTTTAGGACAGACCTTTGTTTTCTGCCTCTGCTTGCCTCTACCCAACCCATTTCCTTCCTTTCCCACTGTTTCTGGGATTTATCTTCTTTCCATCCCCTTTCTGGCCCATCCCACTCCCTGGGCATCTGTTCTGTGCCCACAGGCAGCATTGCCCTTCCCACCCTACAAGTGTATGGTATGGTATGGTGGGGACGATCTCACTGATCAGCTACTGCCTTGTCTTCTTCATTTAATTTTTTTTCCTTTTTTTTATTCTTTTTTTTTTCTTTACAGTTCAATATCTGAAAAAAAACGGAATTGAGAACGAAATAACGAACAGAGAAACTACGATGACCATGGCAATTGCTTGAAGAACCACTGAAGGCTCCTTTTGCCGTCCATTGTACCTGTGTGTTCAGTTTCCTCTGCAGCAGAGTACATGTGCAATTTGGGATAGCCCCTCAGTGCCACTGCTCAAAAGGGATAAAGACGAATGCAGGTATCTGTGAGTTTTAATTTTATGTGGTATTTTATAATGTCAAAAGGGCTTCAAGCACACCTTGATACAAGTGATTTGAGATATGCCCTGCTGATCCAGCAAGGGAAAGAATAAATACTTTGGGTCATTTCTAAGCATCTCCCCACCAACCCGTCTCCTTTACCCTGTTTCAGTGAACCATTAGGAGATGGCCTGGCAGATGTTAGGGCAAGGCTCAGAAAGAAATTAGTTTCCCAATGGATTTTTCAGACTGGGGCTGAGGAGATTCACCTGCACAGGCTGCTGGAAATCCCAACTAGAGGGCCTAAGCTCTCCATTCACGCACCTAAAGTAGGGAAACTGGGATGATTTAGGACTAAACAGCTAGTTCTGCAATATGAAGTGCAGTATCTGAATGAAGTGCAACTATACTGTGCAAGAGCAAAACCCACAAACAAGAAGGAGCCAGGACAGCAGCTCCAGAGGAGTAAAATTCTTCAGAATTAGAAAGAAACATGTAGCCATTGATTTGGTACAATGATTCACCAAAATTTCCCGAAGATAAGACCATGTAAATACATCTTTAGACCAAAAATATCTTTAATTTTTAAAAAGCACTAATCAAAACAGCTGCAGCTTTTAATACGGTCCAAACACAAAGCCTGTGATGTTAATGTCAAGCTACTTCTTTCTGAAAAACAGATCCGTAAGATGCAGTGATTGTTGAGACTCTTTTAGCATCTGTCAGAGGAAGGATACACGACGATCTTGAAAACCTTAATGAGAAAGTGTTACTTTATATGCTAAATATAGAAAATCCTTGCAGAACCAGAAACAAAACAGATTCAGTATAAGGCAAGACCAGAAGGCAGAGGTGCATACAGCACTCAGCAAAAGCTTTGGAAAGCTTCAACAAAAATCAGAACAAAATATCACATGTAGTATGCTATGACAATGTTACATTCATGTGGAAAAAATAAAAATGTCTAAAATACTTAGCTAATGACAAAAATAGCTTAATAGGAAACACTGAAATCTTGCTCAGAGGAATATGGTCCTCCTTGGGTTGTATCTCCCAAGGTGGATCATGAGGTCTCACGCTGAGGAGGTATGATCTGGTGTATGAAATCTTGCTCAGAGGAATATGGTCCTCCTCGGGTTGTATCTCCCAAGGTGGGAGGTACCTTATGCCCCGTGTGTCCAGTACAGGAGAGCAGGGTTCTACTGGCCCGACTGTAGGTGTCTGCAAAATGGGTCCATCAGACCCACGGGCACCTCCTGTAGCAATGGAGACCTTTGCCATGTGGGTGTGAGACCCCTGGGTGAGGTGAGCCCCCTGACCTCACTGTTTGTGTCACTGGGGCTCTTCTGACTGCCATGGGGGTGTGACACGGCATGCTGCAGACACACAGCTCAGATGCTACAGTTAGGAAATCAAACTTGATTATCTTTCCTGTTTAGTCTGAGCAGAAGTCTCAGCCTTGGAGCTCAATAAAACATATTTTTGGTCATAGAACAGTCAAATTGCTGTAAAAACATTAGAATGTGTGGTTTTGTTTTCAAATAAAATCACAAACCAAACAACTTCAAACTTGTTTTTCCACAATATTTTTATTTCCACAAAAAACTCACACTTTTTAGTGTGGTGTTTTGAGTTCAGCTGCCCAGGGTGGAATTCATTTTGCCCAATGGCCATGCTCTGTGCATCCCAAAGTAATACCTTATTTTCCCATGTCCACTTATAAACCTCACCACAGCACTCCCAGGCTCCGCAGGTGTCCCAGGTCCCTGGGCAGCCCCTGCAGGTGTCCCCCCATACACTGCTCTCCCAGCAGAATGTTAACAGCTTCTCCCTTGGATCCTGCCTGCATTTACAGGGTCTTCATCAGGAGCCCAAAGTGGGAACTAGGCAAGTGCTCTCCACCACTCGTACAAAGCTGAGCATCCCTGCCATCCCTTTGGAGAGAGAATCCATTCGGATTTACTTCCTCCATCAGTTGCTAATTCTCATAAGACTGAACAAACCCAGAAACTCTGAATTTGTTTTCTCCCATCAGATTCAGTTGAAATTGCCAGGTCAATCCAATGTAAGCGCTTAGGGATGTCTGACAACAGGCAAGCACAAAACACAGGCTGTGTGTCCATTTAGCGTGTCCATTTCTGGTGGAAACCAACCTAACATGAGTGGCCTTCCTTTGGACAGACAGACATGGTCCCAGGGCAAATGGGTCCTGGGTGTGAGATATGGGGGGAGACAGCAACAATGCATAAAAACAGGCAACTTCCTACCTCGTTATTTCCTCACACTATAAGAATCACAGTCTGTGCAATGAGTATGACAAGTAGGGTATGAAATACACTGGTTTAAATATTGCCTACTGAAGTGTATCTCTTCCCTCTCGTGCATGTGAATTGTCACATAGTTTAATCGCATGATCATGTATTTTGATTTCTACTGGCTAATTGCTTCTTAACATTGTTATTCACAAAGAGTTTCTCTCCTTTGTTCTCATTTCTATGAAACCAAGACAATAAAATGTCAAGAAATACCAAAACAAAAGCAAACCTTCTGTAAATGAAGCATTTAGGTGGCATAGTTGACAGAAAAAAGATGGGGAATGCACCATTATGGATTTAGTGTTGCTGTGAAATCACCTTCATTTCAAGTTGTAGTTTCTGTACTGTTTTCTGTTTGTTTGATTAATATTTTACAAATTCTGACAGAAAATGCATCCTGTAAAGTACAAAAAATAACATCCATGGTAATAAACAGCCTCCTGAGTCTTCTCTTCCATGCTTTTACTGCAACTGAATAAAAAAGCACTGACTGAACATCAAGAGGCTTTTTTTTTTTTCACAGAGAAGACATAGTTATATATGGAAGAGAGTTATTTCTAAATAGCTAGCATTGGTTTTATTCATAAAGGCTTAGGCATAGCATGGAAAATAGATTTAAAAGATGAGATATTTCCCCTGACTTGCTTCAGACTGCTGGAAACCTGGGAAAGTGTCAATGTGTTATAAACAAAACTGTGCTTCGTTTATACTTCACGTGCCTCATAAAACAAAAATATGGATTGCAACCAAACCAGCATCTGCATTTGTCATCTTACATCTAGCAAAACTCCAAACTGCTTTTGGCCTGATGGCATCAGGGATTTCATATTTCTGAGGCTACCTCTACAGTAAGGGCCAGCAGCTCCCGCTTTTAAGCCATGAATTTTAGGTGTGCATGAAGCTGGTTCTTTGGCTTGGGGATCTGTTTTGGTTTCCACAGGAATGTCCACACATGTGGTAGGAGCATGTCACCTGGTTGGGGACCCTCTGAGGAGCATTGCCTATGAGTGATGGGGTGGGGAGGAGGCTTCATACCCTTGGCAGGGAGTTGGGCTGGAGACCAAGGAGATCATCTGGCCCTTCTCATGTCTGGTTGTCTCCCACCAATGCAATGGGTTCGGTGTTGAATGGCCAAGGAACCCTCCAGCTGGGGCTGCTGCCACCAAAGAGGTGAGGGAGCAGCATCCCTCTGCATGACCTCATGGATTTGGGTGGTCCTGCACCACAGACCAAACGGTAAGAGCTGGCGGAGGCGCTGGGCTCTCCCATCCTCATGGCAAGCACCGAAATGGTGGCATCAGCTGGAAATGCAGCTGCAGAGAGAATGAGACGCTTATCTCCCCTGATCAGGAATCACAGTGTTTACGCCAAATAATAGTCCTAATTATAATTAGAGTCAAACTGAACTCCTAAATGAGCCCTAGATTATATTTAACTGTAATCTACTATAATGCAATGGTTAATCATATCTAACATTAATACCAGCCTAATCCTTCAAATTATTTCAAATGTAATTCCAACCCAAGGGCAATTATCTCTTGAAACTAAAAATCTAAGTCTTCAAGTTTAATCACCATCATAGATTTAAGCCAAAAACTTATCTAAACCTACAGACACAAATAAAAGCCTAATTGTGCATTTTAACCTTAAAAGTAACCCACTGCTAATTATAGCTCAGTACTAAACTCACATCTCTATCCTCATCTAGACTAACTCCAACTGTAATCCCTAATCCTGATCTACAATTTTAGTCATAATGTCAATTACAAACTTACCCTAACCTAAATAAAAGGAAAATAGCAAAGGAGAAAGCTTATTTTCCAGGTGGATGCTGCACAGACAAGGGAAAGATGTTGGAGCTTCAGCTTGACTTTGAGGTCTAAAACATCTAAAGCTAAAAGATCCTTGTGTCCACCATATGCCAGGGAAGGGATGTGGAGGTGAGCTCTCCTGCAGGCGTGTGGGATGGAGGCCAGTGCTGGAGCTGCAGCAGAAATATCTTTAGTGCACAAAATGAATCTGGTTTTGGAGCTTTTTATAGCTGCTGCAGCTGTGGCTGTTTGAGGGTTCGTGTCAGCTCCTGTGATGCTTAATGGTGGGTCTTGGCCAACCCCTGCACAAAGACATGCCCAAATCCACCAGCAAAACTCCTGCCTTTGCCAGGAAAGGTCCCTCACAGTCACCTCCCCCACTTCCCCAGCTCACACTGGGGTCCTGTCCCCCACGGTCAAAGGGGGTGTCAGTGGGGTGGGAAGCCACCTCCAGGCAGGGGCACAGAGTGGGATACTAGTTGCAGGCAGGAGCATGTGTCAGAAGCAAAATGCCATTTTTTATGTTGATTTTCTGCCAGTTTTGCCAGGATGTAAATTATGACCCTCCTTCAAAACCTCCCTGGCTCTCACTTTACTGAGCTACAATTCAACCACAGGATACAAATATCATGGAGATCACTGGCCTCAGCACCTCACTGGGGTCCTATCTGTGGCCTTTCCACCGCATTAATTTGCATGGTGCCAAGGTTTGAAAGACAGAATTCTCTTTTCTCTCACTCCTGCCAGCCCCCAGCAGCCTTGCTATGTGTATGTTTGCAGTGAAGCCCCAGCAGCTGCCATGGGTTAGTGACTGCTTGTGGCTGCTGCTGCTTGTCACTCACATCAGAGCCACCTGCTTTCTGCCTGGGTGGGACACGATAGACAACAAAAATAAAAAAAGTAGAACTTTTATTTGCTGGTGACCTGAAAAAAAGAAAGATAATATTCTGCAATGACTTTAAATCTATTTTTCAGCTGCAGGTATAATCTATTTGGCTTGCTCTCGCTTCTCATGAGAAGGGAGCGTGTAGAATAATACCCACATTTGCCATGGAGTTGTATTTAATGCAGTTGTGGGGTTGTATTTAATGCAGTTATGCTGATGTTCACAGTCATGGTGGGGGATCACTTTCTAATGTGCTGTGGTTTCTGTGCATTAACTGACTGGCTTCATTTTCCTGCTTTTGCTGAAGTCTGCTCTTCAGCTCCTCATTCTCGCTTCTCCACGCTTGGCCATGGGGGCACATCCATCTGTCCCTCTCCAGGGATGCACAGGTGTCTGCCAAGTCCCTGGGGCAGGGCTGGAGCAGGAGGGTACAAGGGGGACAGCGGTCACCTCCCTGTCACCCTGCATGGACTCTGTGGTTCCCCAATGCCCTGTCTCCTCTCCCAACCTGGGAGGGCACCACAGCCACAAGCCACCGAAGGTGAGGAAAGGCCTGGCTCCCAGCTGGACACAGGGGAAAACAGATGTGACAAGCAGGATGAAAAGGTGGTTCCTTGCTGTGGAATTTCACTTATTTCCCTGCTTGCTTCATTTGAGCTTAGGAATCTCAGATGAAGAGATATCGCTCCTGAGATCCCCTCAACTCCTCCTGAGCCTCCTGTTTTCAGCACAGGATGCTGTGTCCTTCTGCAGCTGCCCTCTATTTGCTTTTAAGGTTTTTTTTGCGAAGTGCCTGCAGGGAATTTTTTTGAAGTCACGCAAGAGCGTGGCAGGGGTTTGAAGGGCTCTCAGTGCTGCTGTCTTGGAGCTTCCGCGCTAAAGGGAAAGACATGGTCCAACCATTCATGATGTGGGGAGATGTGGGGCTGTGGGTTGGGAAGCACAAGCTCTGCAGAGCTGGGCTGGGGTGTCACAGCTTCCTCCGTGAACTACAAATGCCAGACCCCCTGTTTGTGACAGTGGGTCCCTGACTGGCATGTCATGGCCCACCTTGGGTCATCTCCACCTTGAGGTCATTGTAAGTTGGGGCTTTCAGAGCCTGGAGGAGAGCTCAGAAGAGCTGCAGTGAGCCCTGAGGGAGGGCTGGGAACAGAGAAGTGCAATGCACAGGATTCTTTCTTGCTCCATGTGTAGGTTCATAGGGACAATATTGTCTGCCTGGGAGCATGGGGGAGTTCTACCCCACAAGTTAAGAGGGGCAAGAATCACCATATCTAGAGACCTCCAACAGCTGCACAACTGTGAGTACAGTGGAGGGGCAGAGTCCTCAAGCTGGTGTTTTTAAAGACACAATACCTCTCCTATGAAGAAAAAGAAAAGAAACTGAGTAAAAGTCTTTTCTTTTCTGAAGACTGAACTTCAAGATCGCAGCATGGAGCTGCAATGGGTGCTGGTATCCACTCTGCAGTGACGTGATTGAAAATCAGGACACATTCCCCCAGCTCATAAATTTGGCTTCAATATGGTGTTATCTCTTCAGATAATAGATCCTGGCTTTTTCTTTACCTTCCAGTTTCTGTGTTTTCAGGTTCCTGCTTACATCATATTTTCTGTGAAAGGTTCTTTCTCCATTATGAGAAAGGTTTTATTTAGTAAAAATGAGGAACCTTATGTAATTCTATGATTCCTGGAGCAAAATTTCAAACATTGCAGGCAAACACAAGCCTTGGCAACAGCCTTTACTTTTTAAAGCTTTCCAGCTTCCAGCATTTCTCATGCTTCTGTAACAAATGAGTCTGAATAACAAAAGCTGGTCCAAGTCCATTTGCTCTTTTTGTGCTTCCTTCCCTCTTGCAGAATTGCTCAGACAAAGCCCTTCCCCTCCTAAAATTGCACTTATGGACAAAAACAGCTCTTCACACTGCTGTCCAAAGAGGCATTAAATCCCATCTGATACTTCACCGCAATCTTGTAAAAGGAGCTGTGCACGTGGCCAGTGTCTCTCTCCCTGTTATTGCTCTTCACTAGTCGACTCTGTTTCAGAGAAGAAAGATCACCTGGAGCAGCTCCCTCCTCCCACTGCTTCCTTCCTTCTCCCTATGGCTGCACGGCCTCCCCCATCCTAGTCTTTTGGGGAAGAGAAGACACATTGCTGGGAAGGGATGGAGGGGAGGAGACCACCTCTAGCCTTCATTTTCCCTCCTGCCTGGAGAGAGGCTGTTCATTGCACTGGGATGGATGGGGCAGGGAGCCCAGCACCGCAGTGAGGGGCAGGGCTGGCCCCCAAGTGCAGGGAACAAAGCCACTTCTGTGGGTACCCAAACAAACAGCTGAAATGTCAATTAACACTAATCTTGTCTGGCACTGATATGAGTAGCTAGGATCTCCCACAGCCTCAAGGTGTCCTCTCGCTGACCCATCCTGCAGCTGTTGGGCACATTTCTTTGTGCCTCAGTGGGGACAGCTCGGGCCACCCCTGGCACCTGCCGAGCATCATGTGGATGCTGTTGACAGCACTGGTCAGGAAGGATCTGCTGGTGCAATTGGAGTAGGTGCTTGCTGGGCCCCTCGATCAAGGTGTCACTGATGGGAAGCTGCTGGCCTTCTGTGGGTCTCCACAGCAGCTGCTCACCCTTCCACAGGGAGGGACAGGGGAGGAAAAAGGACCAAAAACGCAGAGACGGACAGGACAGGAATGGCTACAGCCAGACTCCAAGAAGAGAGAAGGCAGGAGCTGCTGAAGATGCTGCTGGACCCCATGGGCACGTCTAGAGGGCACAAGTGGAGGGTTTTGATTTAGATGAGGATGGGCTGTAGATGTCACCTGCTCCTACTCCCATCACTCTGGGTCAGAGGAAACATGCACTTAGGAACAGGACTCTAAATGAAAGAGAAAATGAAATGGAATACGTGGGTGGTTTGTAAACAGTTTTGGTAAATAGCTCAGTGCTGTTTGAACATATGCTAAAATCCTGGAGTAAATCCACGAGGTCTGGATGATGGTGCACTGTCACAACAACATAGTTCCTGTCCGCAAACACAACACTGGGTGGATTCTTGCTGCTGGTGGATCTGCTCCAGTGAATCACGGTGAATGACTGAGGATGGGGAGAACCTCTGGAGGGCTCTAGTCCAACTTCAAGGATCACAACACGGCGATCTCCCACAGCCAAGCCTCAAGAACTGCCATCTCTATGCTGATATCTGAGTCCTGGTTCTACTGAGCTCCCTCCACAGAGGTGCTTCAGTGCTCCACGTGACTAAGTCTTGCCACCCATGCCTGGCTCTGCACACCCCTTGGCCTGCAGGATGCACCTGGCAAATCCTTTTCCATGCCTTATTCTGCCTTTGTAACTGCACAGCAGCTTGAAAAAGAACTGAAAGCCAAATGGCATTTTCTTGCCATCTAAGGAATTCTTGGCCAGTGACATCCTCCACCCGCTGCCCAGCACAATATGGGGAAAGGCAGCAGGTGGCTGCCTCAACCTCAATAGCCGAGCAGCAGGAAACACCCACAAGGGGTTTTTCAGGCTGTAATGCCAGGAAACGGGCTTCCAGGTACCTGACTCATGACTTCCCCCACCCCGTTGTATTGCTGAAAGCCCATGCTGGTCCTCTCCCCGCCCTTGGGCTTCTGCATCCCCCTCCTGTCTCCACTGCAGCTCTTCCTCACTCGCCTCTCACTTCTCTACTGAGGTTCCTGCAAGCTGCCGTGTGTGGCCAGAAACTTAGGTTTTCTCATTGTTTCCATTCCCATGTGCTCAGGGGAAGGAGCCAGAAATGCCCATGCTTGTTTTGAAAAGATATGTGGTTGCTTTCCCCTGCCCCCACTGCCCCTGCAGTGGAGAAAACCCTTCTGGGCACTACAGAGGTACTGGAGAGCTGTTTTTCTATATATTGCTCACAAATCTTTTCCCTTCTCTATTTGATGCTCCAGCTGAATAAACCCCAAAGCTGCGCTTGCTATTTGGTGCAGGTTCACCTCCAAGACCCCCACATGCTATGAGGGGGTCTAGGAGACAACCTGTTCCCACTCACCCTTACATGACTTTACAGCCTCAGGGATTTGATACAAGCCCCTGAATCAGCACCTCAACTCCTCAACACCTGTGTGAACCCAAATCTTGGTGTCACCTCAATTCTCACTCCAAGCACAGCTATCAGCCTCTTGCTCGCAGGGGCTCAGGAGAAGTGTGGGCAGGGTGCTGCAGCTGGATTGCTTACAAACTGCACCCCACTAACATCTGGCCTTGGGTCCTCACATGGGCCACCTACTGCCTTGCATTCCCCGAGTCTCAGGCTGCTATACTGCCAGACTTCCCATCTGTAGGGTGACTGGCATCTATCCAGGTGAGAAATAACCAGGATTTTCCTGACCGAGACCTCCAGCACAGTGAAACAGTGCTGGATGCCAGCTGAGTGCCATTTGCCCCTGCTTTGCCTTGTGTACCCAAAACCATGTCCCTGACTTTGATTTCCAGACAGTTAGATGAATATTTCTGCCTGAAGCTTAATATAGTAGACAGCTCATGATCTTTGTGTTTGACACCAACATCTTCCTCTGTGAGATCCCAAGGAGATCTTGTTTGTATTCTAGGTGGGGATTGTGTAAAAGTAGCAATTTCTAATATAAGTCAGTACCTCAGTGTTTGATTAATTCTCTACTTCTGAAACTCTGATGAAACTAAATGGTTGGAAGCCCCAGAGGAGAGCTATGGTACGGGAAAAAATAGAAACTGTAGAACAGACTGTGGCTTAAATTAGCGGGGCCAGAAGGAAAGGATATAAACCATTGGTTGTTAACAGAATATATAATTTCAGCACTCACTCCTCTCACCTTGCAGAAAGGGCATGACCTTGTCCCAGTGGCAGTGGAAAGGCAATAGAGAATGTCCAGCACGATAGGAGGAATTCTGCCTGAGTCCCACCAGCAATGCTTCCATGGGAACATCCTCCCACTCGAGGTATAAACCCAGCATCAAATCTAATGGTGTACGGCACAGACAGTATCTGGCTTGGAAAAAGGTGTAACTTGAATCAGGAACAGTTCCAGTGCAGAAGAGATTTTGGACAACATCCAGGGTCTGGACTGGGTCCAGGACTGGACTCAGGACTCCAATGAGGATAAAATTTGCCTTGGGGTAAAGGCTCAGAATATACAATATTTACAGTTAGAAAAGCAGATCTCCAGCTGAGGGAAATGGCTGTAGCGTCTCAAGTTGTGATGGTGTGCGCCAGCTGAGGCTCTGCCCTGAGGCTATAAAAGGGCTTGAAATGGAGCCAAGGCTGCATTTTGGCCATCTGCTTGGCTGGGGCCAGGGGGCTGAATTTGCCATTAGTGTTCCATGAAATATAAAACAAGAGTTGAGGTCGTCTCTGGACTTCATTAACACTTTGAAATGCCAGGGGGAATATCACATTTGACTATGGGGCCAGCACAAGTCAGCAGAGAATCTAACATTTCAGTTCCCACTCAGAAAAACCCAACAGCTCTGTTTCAGTTCTGACTGCTCATTCCAAAATCAACTGAGACGACCAGTTATTGTGAAAAAAGTTAATTGCCAATGAAACCATCTGAAAAGTTTCATTCTATTCTCTTTGGGGATATTCATCCTCTTTTCATTTATGCTCAGTCCATGAATTTCATGGCAGAAAATGAACTCCTTGAAACTAATCCTCTAACTTCTCAACCCCGCACATTCACATGTTCTTGGTGTGGGACAGACTTCTCCTCTTCTTAGCCTCAAAAAGGCCATGGGATGGATCCTTAGCTGATGTGCCCAAAACACCATCAATGGCAATACAATTATGCTGCTTTCCACCAGCATTGGTGCAGTTGGGCAGTTACAGTCAATTGTATTTCAATCAAAAAATTACCTCTACAGACAAAAACTCCTAGAACGTGGTTTTCTTCACAAGTGAATGTGCCACCCCCTGGAAGCATTCAGATGGACATCCATGTGATGTACAGCATCTACTGAAATTGCTCTTTTTGCTTTCCAGCCAGAAACACCCAAATATAGACAGCAGCTTGTCTGTGTTCAGCTCTATGAAAGCCTTCTCTGCACTACAGCATACGCTGCGCTATTCAGTACTGTGCTGTTTCTCTGCAAATTGGATCCTGCTGCTCCCACTGCTGCAGAAGGGGAAGGAGAGAAACAAGGTAAAATAAAAGCAAACAGACACCTCAAGCAGCTCTGCCTTCCTCAGAAAGGAAACATAGGGCTCACTCGAGAAAGGAAGCAGATACCAGGCTCCCTAATCATGCTGTGGACTTCATCATCCAGGTTTGTTACTGGTGACGAGCTGGGGGTCAGCTGTGGGTGTACAGGAAATCCAAAGGCCCGTCTGGAGACTTAGACTCATAATCCCTCTCCGGTCCCCACAAATTCTTGAAACGCTTTGGTTACAACAGCTGAGAAAACAAAACAAAATGCAATTCACCTCCATCCTGAGCGGAAGTAGGAGAATTTCTTGGCAATTTGAGATCCTTTTGTGAAACCAATTACACAAAGAAGCAAACAGCCCTACTGTGAAGGGAAGCTGTGTGAAGGGTTTAGTTTGGACCCGTCATCTGCGCAACTGAGTCTTGGACTTGAAGAAAAAGAAGAATTCTCTGTAGGTTTGCTGAACGTTTTCCAGGGAGCCTGATGCATCTTTGCTGGAAGCTCAATACCCAGGAGCTCTTCCAGAAAGCCCAGGTGCTGCCCTCTCATGGCAACAGAGAGAGCCCCAGAGCTGAGTTAGTGCAAGAGAGGCCAGGTCAAACTGTGTTAGACTTTCAAGACACCAGGTTTCATACCATTGCTAATGTTCCATCTTTTCTGTAACTGCGGTTAACGTGAAAGGCTTTACTGGGCACTACAGCCAAGCAGGGAAAAGACTTTTGGAGCTGAGCAGTCCTGCAAGGCTTTCCCACCACCTGCTTGCCCTTGGTGGAGGACTAATGCCTCCTGGTGGTCCCTGACACGTGTCACTGACAGTGCAGGAACAGCCCTGTGTGCCTTCCACTGCTAGCAAGGCCTTCTGTCCACTGGGATGCCTGGGGAAGTCCCAGCTGGCACCTAGAAGCCCACCTGGAGATGCATGGGTCACCAGCTGGGAATGAAAAAAACGAAAGCGGGAGCTGAAGCAAGAAGGCAAAAGGCAAAGGCTGGGAAATGAGGGAAGAGGAAAGGCAGAGACGTGGTGTGGGGCTATGGACTGACCATGGAGGAGCACAGAGCTGGAGCCCATCATAGAATTTCTGAAAGCCTCAGTTGTGAAGAAACTCCAGACACAGCTGTGATGGGGTAAGACGAGGACAAGCACTGAAGTGCGAACCTGAGGCTTAACTAATGAAATCCCACAGCCCGCTGCTTAATGAGCCCCCACTCAGTGTGGCAGAAAGCAAGGGCATGGCTGTGGCTTCAGGACTTAACTCTCCCGGTCCTGTTTCCCCGCAGGGGGCTGTGGTAAGTCTGAGCCTTCACATACAGACAGCAAAGAGAAAGACTCCGTGCAGAGGAGGGCAACGTATGAGGAGTGGCTGAGGGAGTTGGGACTGTTTAGTATGAGGAAGAGGAGGCTGAGGGGAGACCTCATCACTCTCTACAACTACTTGAAAGGACACTGTAGAGAGGTTGGTGCTGGTCTCTTCTCACAGGTAATTAACAATAGAATGACAGGGAATGGCTTCAAGCTCCAACAGGGTGGGTTTAGATTGAACATTAGGAAGGAATTTTTCACCGAAAGAGTGGTCGGGCATTGGAACAGGCTGCCCAGGGAGGGGGTGGAGTCACCATCCCTGGCTGTGTTTAAGGGCCGTTTAGATGCAGTGCTGAGGGATATGGTGTAGGGGAGGACTTTGTAGAGTAGGGGAGATGGTTGGACTCGATGATCCCAAGGGTCTCTTCCAACCTAGACCATTCTATGATTCTATGATTCCCCCAGGAGCACTGCAGGTAGGATAGGCTAGACAGACCACCAGCGTTTTCACCTGAAGATACATGGAGAGAAAAACTCTTCTCCAGATTAAAAACACTGTAGAAAATGGAGAATACCTGCAGATCCTCTCCTGGAATAAAAAAGATGCAGTTGTGCAGTAGAGTCCACAGTGGCAATAGAAATGCAGAGGTAGTTATGATGGTACAGACATCTGGGGGAGGAAAGGGTTGGAGAGTATTTCATCAGGCCAGTTGTATCAATTCCAAAAAAATTTAACAGCTGGCCTAACAGAAATAATTAGATTGTCATATCTGGTGAGAGACAGTTATGGAATGAGCAAATTAAGCATAGCCAGACTTTGTCCTTCTGTTTGCAACACACCATCACCAGAGACTCTGGGCAGAGGACCCAACTGCTGTGCTAGCAATGGGCAAGGCTGTACACTGAGATCATTTTACTGTCTCTGTTCTGCTCTTACAAGTGTTAGGGTAAGTCAGGCTCATCTGACCCAGAAGAATGAAAAGAACTGAAGAAAAACAAAGAAATCTTAAGCTTTCATCAAATACCTATTAAAGGCCCTATCATTTACTCTGATCACATGGAATGGCCTTATTACAGTCATTTTTCTGAACACAAAAGCTACTTTCAATAACACAGGAGGGGAAAAATCATTACAAACTTGCAAGAATCAAGGAGCATCTTGCAGAAACTCTTTGTCATGAAACAAATTATAAAAGGCTATAAATAGATGACCATTATTAGAGCAACTGAGCTCTCTAACTAGGCTCGCTGCAGTGGGAATGAACTGTTTCCCAAAGCTGCAGGGGGGAGGTGAGTCAATCAACAGGTCCATCACAGGCTCTCCAGGGTGGAGGAGAAAGCAGGCCTAGAGTCATTACCTCCTGCTTCTGCAAAGGGAAGAGGCATTTGAAGAAACAAATTACTGAAAAGACTGATAAAAATACACAAGGATGCACACAAGCATTCACACAACACAGGACCCTGCTGAACTTAGACAAGGTCATATCGCTGATGACCAGAGCACAGGTGGGAGCTCCAGCTGTGATATCCACTCCTCCATAGCCTGCTGGAGGATCTGACCTCCTCCTCTTGCTAAGGCTCCTTGAAAAAAATTATTCCTCTGATTTTTAGATATTTTATTTTAATTTCAGCCTAATATATTCATTCATGCTGATGATGTAATTTAGTTTAAATAGTTCTTTCTCCTTCTAGTTGTTTACCCTTGTGGTATTTACATGAGCTAGCTGTGTCTGCTTTCAGCCTTCCTGTCACGAGACTAACCACAACAAACTCCTTACATCTCCTCATCTAAAGCAGACCCTCCGTTCCTCTGCTGTATCCTCACAGCAGACTCCTACCCCCATCCTGGACCTGCCTTTAAGTTCTTATTCGCACGGCAGGGTGCCTACGTGAAAGTAGATCCGGTTGGCTTTTTATAGTTTGGTTAAATCTGCAGTAACTACAACAATCTTACTTTTTTTAACCAGATCTTTCATGGAGGTATGGCCTCCAGGAATGAACATGTTTACTGGGAAGGTAACCTCATATTCAAACTTCCCTGATCGGGTCAATGGTAGCCAGAAGAACTACAATGGCAATATTAAGCCCCGAGAGACCTGTCATTTAGAAGACAAGGTTTCCTTGTCTGTTCAATACATGTGGAAACTGCAAGGATAAGCACCACAATCAATAAAAGACTGGGATGCTGCTGCATTTCCAGAAGCAGGGTATTGTGCAAATCACACTGGATGCTAAGGAAGAGACCTGAAAACTTGCCCCATTTGTCTATGGCTTTGAGACAAGTTGTCAGTGCTGTTACCTGGCTGTGGATGCTCTCATGGGAAGTGCTGTTTGGGGGTTTTCTCTTTGAATCAGGGCTTAATCCTTTCCAGACATTTATGTGGAAATATCTGTGATGTGGTGATACTGGCCAGAAGCTGTTGATGATGAGCTGCTGTGCCTGACTTCAGCATGGAGGTGACCTTTTCAGCTGCTAGGTCTGCTGTGTTTATAAGAGGCTCACACATTTGATAGAAATGGGCAGTTGGTGATAGGCCATCAACATTTTCAAGTCTTCTGGGAAGATGCCATCTAAGTATGCAGTGCTGGCAGAGCACCAAGGCCACATTCATATCAGTTTTAGTGCATGGTGGCTTTGCATTCAGCTGCTCTGGGCAGCCAGGTCTTGCCAAAGCTCTTGCATTACTGGATTTTATGGTAATGCTCTTTTCAGGCCTTAGAGTTCAGGAGAAGTGGGTAGTGATTGCACCATCTCCAAGAGATGACAATCTCCCTGGGAAAAGTTTTGCACCAAGGCAGTGGAGAAATCCCCAGTGGTTGGACGTGGGTGGATGATCTCCCTGTGGGTCCTGTGGAGCTCCCTGTGCCTGGGGACAGCTTCATATAATTATTGTTGAAGAATGTCTCTGTCTCCAGTCAAAACTTGACTTCTCTGCATTTGAAAGGTCTTTGGCCACTGCAAAGTCTGGATGAACCTATCAGCATTTCTCATTCTCTCTCTTTGTTATTTTTTACTAGCTATTTGGTGCAACTAATGTTTTCCTAGGGTTTTCATTTGTTTTTGCCCAAAATGACTGGCTTTCACATAGGTGTCAGCAGGACCGGGTGACCAGTAGGTGGGATTCCTCCCACCAAAGCATCCATACTGTAGCTGTCTCCAGCTGAGCAAGGTGCCCAGACCCACTTTGCACAGTTTATGAATTTTAAAATAGTTTTTAAAATATTATTGTTAAAACCACAACATCACTTTCGGATTAAAGGATTGAGCATATTCTTTATGGGAGAACTGGAAAATAGATAAATTTGGATGATTTTTTTCCCCACTCTGAATTTTGCAGTCCTACTGCTTTTATTAGATATTTTTCCTCTGTGTTGAGGTTGCAAGGCTACTGTTTGATCCTTTTGTTTGTTAGATTTTACCATTAGCCTAAATTGTATTTCTAAATCTAAAAACTCCTTAAACATGGGAACATTTTCACTGGCTGTTGCTCAAAGTTCCCCTCCCTGGATTAAATTATTTATTGGTTCTTTCCCACATGACTTAAGAAATGGATTAGTTGAGGCATATTTGGCCTTCACTAGAACTGAACTAGAGGCAGAAATGCAGTTCTGCTAACACGGTCCTTGGAGACCATGGGCATCTTGACGATGCAGGCTTCTGGGCCACGGAGTTCAATGTTGTTTTTATTAGAATAAACGACTTCTCTGTCCAGCTTGACGCAACCCTTGGAGGGAGACCCAGGAATGAGAAGCATGCCAGAGAAATGCACAGTGTCTGGGATGTTTTGGTTTGGTTTTTTTTAAATATAAATTGCATTCTGAAGTTTTCAGGAAAATATGAAAAACAAGTTTTCTAGGATATACAGAAAGATACCTTTAAATCTCCCTAAACGAAGCAATAAAAGACTGTCTAGATCTGGATTAGGGCAGGTCATGACTTAAAAGAGCAGGATTTCTTCTCGAGTAAGCCCATAAGCGGCCTGGCCTTGTTTCAGTCCTTGTGGCAGAGCCACAGGACATTTCCTGCACCTCTGAATGCGCACGTGGCATTCCAATTTACAGGTCGACACAGATGAAGAGGAGCCCTTCCTCCCTCCCACGTTTACTTATGCTTCCGGACATAGATACAGAGGTCTTCGCCCTCTTCACCTCTTCTGTCAGGCTCTGTCTTTGAAAAGCCCTGTTTTCAGCAGAGAAAAAGATGATGGATGACTGATACAAAGGGATTTAGCTCAGACAGCGTCCAAAGTCTCCACTGTTGAAAGTGATCTTTGCATCCGGCCTGTGTTTAACAAGTAGCATCAGTGTGTTTGGTGTGATGCATTGCAGCAGGGGTACTAGGGAGAGGTCTTTTTACATTAAGTACTGTGTAGATTAAGAATTCAGCAAAACGTACCCTGAACATTTGTCATTTTTGCATAGAGATGAAAGGCATTAATTTTTCAAAGGATCATCTCCATCACTACCAGGCTGAGCTAAGCGGAAACCACCAGCCTAATCGCAAAAGTGAACTTGAACCACAAAGATCTTTTCAGAGATTGCTCAGCAGTGTCACATAAAGCAAAATAAAGAGATAAGCTGCAATGAGGGACAGGGTAACTAGATGTATGGCCACTACAGTCTAGAAATAAATTCACTTTGAGCAATACACATCTGCCCATTTTTCAGTATCTTGGGTTACAATAACAATAACTTGTGCTGGTTTATTAGGCTGCAGATTAATGGGAACCCTGCTGACTCCTGTTTCTTTAGCCTTACTGTGATATATACAGACGAAAGCTAGGAAATTCCTATGGGTCACTTCTCGTGTGGAGAAAACATATCAACCCACCAAAGCTGTGATGTGCTTGCTGTTTTGGGAAAACAGAGCCGAAAGGAAAAAGGCTGAAGGGAGGGGACTAAAGCACCACGTCCCTCCTGGCACCCAGTGTCCACCTCCACAAGGTAAAAACATTTCAGACTTCTGAGCCTTTTTTTTTCCTCACATGGAAAAGGCCCTTTTCCAATTCAGAAACAGCCTTTCACATCACTGGTTTGGATCATTTTGATGGAACAAAATAGGAAGACTATTTGAAAATGAGCAAAAAACGGGGAAACATACAAAATCAGAGTATGAAATCTCATAAATCTGGACTGCTCTTCATTGAACTCATGATGCAAAATAGGTTAAATGCTAGCTTTTTCTTTTTTCTTAAAAATAACTTTCTGCCCCCAGACCAGCAGAACTCTGAAGACCAATGTTACTTTTCCTCCACAAACTGTATTTATAATTTTTTCAGCCATTTCTGTAATTACTGAGCTCTGGAGATATAATTTGATTGTCCTGCTGAAGAATGAAGAGATGAACCAGAGCTAACTGTAAATATCTAGCAGGCATTTCAGACTTGTTCATCCAAGAGCTTCACAATGTCTGTAGGGCCCAGGTGGCTTTAAATCCCATTATTAGGTATTTCCTACCTCCAATTGCTATACTTTGAAACTGTTTTTAGTTATTTTCAAGGGTTTAACTCTGACCATTGCTATTTTTCTCTGCTTCTCGTTGCCTGTTATGTGGTACAGGTGCTATATGATGTTTGTATTACACCTAGGCTGGGGTGGATGCTCCAAAAAATGATGCCAGAAACATTTTGGAGAAAATAAGAAATATAAAGACATAGATCTTCATCAGGGGGTACAGAGCCCCCAGGCTCCAGTGAGATTTGAACTCACGACCCCTGGTTTACTAGACCAGTGCTCTAACCCCTGAGCTATGGAGCCTCTGAATTTGATTGGCCTTTTGCTTTGCAAACATTTCATATAATAATTTTCTCTGTTAATTCTTGAGTGAACCCAAACCTGCTTTGCTGGATTGTGCTGCTCCAAGGATTTTATATTCTCTTTCCAAATGGCACTAGCACAAACATCAGAGTCGTGAACCTGGCAACACACCAGGTCAACCCAAACCTGGATTTTACTCTCCTTCAGCGTATCTCTGCGAGCACATCAAGAGCAACGCACGGCTCCCCTTTCCCCAGCCAAGCTGCTTGAGCAGTTTACAAACAAGAAGCAATGATGTTTTGCCTTTTCATAGCTGCTGCATTAATTTATCAAAGGAGGAAGTTAAGCTTCTAAAATTGTCCTTTGCAAATCAGCTGTGCATTTGATTTTTTTTCCTCTCTGCTCTTCAAACATGTCAGTTCTTTTTCAGAAGTCCATGACGTGCTTTGGGCACTAGGGCTGATGTGTCCATTTCCACATTTCTAAGCTGTTATTCGGTGTCTCAATTTTCAGGGTGTCTTTCCGACACTTTCATTCTTCATTGAAGGGGTGTCATAAAAAAAACATTTACAGCATTTTTTCTGCTTTCTCCCTCATTAACATTAAGAGCCATTAAATATTAAGACCCTCAGTGCCTCTGATGCTGTTAGTTAATTATTACAGCCAACAAAGGGTGTTTTTCTGTGTTTATAATTGTATAGCAGAGCTCTGTGCTTGTTTCTGACCCCTGGATTTTGTGTGTGGTGGTTTAACCCCAGATGGCAACTAGGGCCTCCCAGCCGTTCCCTCATTTCCCCACCCCATAGATTGGAGAGAAGAGGGAGAAAAAATGCTTTACAGGTTACTATAGGGACAGTTTAGTAGAACAGTAATGGAAGAGAGAAAAAAAGTAAGTGTATTAAAAATAAGTATATTAAGTCCTTGACTTGATAGAAACATTACTTAGCAACAACTAAAATACTATGTGCTGTCAACATTATTCTCATAATAAATCCAAAACACAGCAGCTAGAAGAAACTCACTGTATTCCAGCTGAAACTAGGACAGTGTGACTTTTTAAAAAGGCTTTGTCAGACAGGATTAACGAGGCAGTGAGATTCCTCAATGCACCTGCTTTACATGAAAGCGTCTGCATTGCATTATATTTCATTGGGATGTGTCATTTCCATCAGGAGGACTTCTCCAAAGCATGTATCCATCAGTGGAAATGGGTATCATGCTTCTTTCTTACTTCTTGTACTTCCCTTCTCTTAGGTTTCTCAAAAGGCCGGAGAAATGGGTTGACACAGACCTCATACAGTTCAACAAGAGGAAGCAAAATCCCCTGTACCTGGGAAGGAAGAACTCCATGAACGAGCACATGGAATCATAGAACCATCTAGGTTGGAAGGGACCTTCAAGACCATCTAGTACAACCATCAACCTAACTCTGACAAAAAAAACATCACTAAACCATGTGCCCTAGCACCATGTCACCCACCTCCAGGGATGGTGCCTCAACCACTTCCCTGGGCAGCCCATTCCAATGCTTGATAACCCTTTCAGTGTAAAAATTTTTCCTAATATCCAACCTGAACCTTCCCTGATGCAACTTGAGGCAGTTTCCTCTAGTCCTGTACCCTTTGACTTGCTGGGGGGCAAACCATCTGGAAAACTGCTTTGCAGAATAGGACCTGCAGGTCCTGGTGGACACAAAGCTGAACAGGAGCTGGCCTTCCCACCAAGAAGTCTAGTGGAAACGTGGGCTGTGTTAGACAAAGTATTGCCAGTCGGAGAAGTGGTCCTCAAGGGGATTCAGCTCTGCTGAGGCCACACCTTGAGCACTACTTTCTGGGCTCCTTCTTCTCATTGTGGGATCACCAGCAACCGTCTTGTTGTGTGTCCATGCAGATGTGGGCCATCTCAGGCCAAAGGGGGCTGACAGGGCCCTTGGGAAGCCACAGCCAAGGCCCAGGGGGCTGGCCTGAAGCACTGATGCCAAGCACAGGACAGAAGATGTGGGAGATGGAGCAGGCAGTGATGTTGATGTAAGCCCTGAGGCTTCTGCCGGGGCTGCTGGAGCGAGCGCTATGGTCGAAGATGGCGGGAGGGGGTTCCTTCTCGAGGGACCTGGGTTTCTCTCCCACCCCTCCCTGGGCCAGGCAATGACCATGGCCTCTTCTCTTCTTCTAGCAGGACACCCACTGCTGAAGTGTCCCAGAGGAGATGTCTGTCCCCACCACCTCTCCACAGCACACTGTAGCATGTGCTGAACATGGCCATGGCCTAGGAAAACCTCTGCCCCCTCGGCCTTGACACCTGGGACAACACAGCCTGTCCCATGTGATGTGACCACCGCTTCTGTTTCAGCCGTATCGGGCAGGGGGCAGAGACCAAGCCCGAGTGCCCGGACTGCAAGAGGAGGGTGATGATCATCCGGCACTTGCTCACAGGGCACCCATTTGAGGTGGACACCATAAAGACCACCTGTGGCATCCTTGGGCAAGGCCCAAGATGACAGGACTTATGGACTGCCACCATCAGGAGGAGCATCCCGAGAACACCAGGAATGGAACCGGGATGCAGATTTTGTGGGCTGCCTTCACGCCATGGACTGGGGGAGCCTTTTTAGGAAGCACCCAGCTCTGCTGCAGCTCCTGGAGGCCTGGCTGCCTCGGAACCTGGGCCACATCTTTGAGGAAGAGTCTCCTCAGGTGCTCATGCTGGAGGAGATGGTCCTGAGCACCCTGCCTGTCTACGACCTGCATGAAGGACACCTGGTCAAGGGGCTGCGGGGCAACACGGAAATCTGCACAATTGTGTTCATGCAAGGATTCATTAAATTCATGGCAGAGCAGTTGAGGAGGCCAGACCACCAGGTCCTGCTGCAGGATGAGTGCTGTGCTGCCAGCAAGATGGAGGACAGCCCTGAGGACGCTGCTGGGTCTGCTGTCTTCAGCTGGTGGCAGAAGCGCAGCCCTGAGGCCACCACAAGCTGGGCTGCCCCCCAGGAGAGTTGGGAGGGCAACCTCGTGGCCAGAAGCACCTCTGCTAGCTTCTACAAGAGAGGGGAGGTCTCCCTTGTGAGCAGCATGGTCTGGGCTGCCATCTGAGGGGACAGGAGCTCAGAACCAGGGCTGGCACCAGCCCCATGGCCTCCCGAGGTGGGACTCCTGCCCCCGACCAGCCCGGAGGCCGAGGAGCTGCAGTGGGAGCCGGGGGAGGCTGTGGCCGGAGCCTCTGCTCCCAGCCGGGGCAGGGGCTGCTCTCCTCGGGGGCCCCGCGCGCCCCCTCCAGAGGGAGGCTGGCAGCTCCCAGGACTCTGCCATGCCCACCAAGAAGCCACCACACCGGGGATGACAGAAGAAGGACCCGGCAGCTGGAGAAAGGAGGGCCGGGACAGCAGCAGGGCCACAGGCTGACCCCCATGGCCACCAGAAGGCTCTGCTCAGGAGTCAAAAAAGTACCTCTAACAGCAAATAAAGTAATCAAAATCCACACTGCTTTCTCCCCTTTTTCCTGGTGTTTTTGTGGGCTGCCTTCACGCCATGGACTGGGGGAGCCTTTTTAGGAAGCACCCAGCTCTGCTGCAGCTCCTGGAGGCCTGGCTGCCTCGGAACCTGGGCCACATCTTTGAGGAAGAGTCTCCTCAGGTGCTCATGCTGGAGGAGATGGTCCTGAGCACCCTGCCTGTCTACGACCTGCATGAAGGACACCTGGTCAAGGGGCTGCGGGGCAACACGGAAATCTGCACAATTGTGTTCATGCAAGGATTCATTAAATTCATGGCAGAGCAGTTGAGGAGGCCAGACCACCAGGTCCTGCTGCAGGATGAGTGCTGTGCTGCCAGCAAGATGGAGGACAGCCCTGAGGACGCTGCTGGGTCTGCTGTCTTCAGCTGGTGGCAGAAGCGCAGCCCTGAGGCCACCACAAGCTGGGCTGCCCCCCAGGAGAGTTGGGAGGGCAACCTCGTGGCCAGAAGCACCTCTGCTAGCTTCTACAAGAGAGGGGAGGTCTCCCTTGTGAGCAGCATGGTCTGGGCTGCCATCTGAGGGGACAGGAGCTCAGACCCAGGGCTGGCACCAGCCCCATGGCCTCCCGAGGTGGGACTCCTGCCCCCGACCAGCCCGGAGGCCGAGGAGCTGCAGTGGGAGCCGGGGGAGGCTGTGGCCAGAGCCTCTGCTCCCAGCCGGGGCAGGGGCTGCTCTCCTTGGGGGCCCCAGTGCCCTCTCTAGAGGGAGGCTGGCAGCTCCCAGGACTCTGCCATGCCCACCAAGAAGCCACCACACCGGGGATGACAGAAGAAGGACCCGGCAGCTGGAGACAGGAGGGCCGGGACAGCAGCAGGGCCACAGGCTGACCCCCATGGCCACCAGAAGGCTCTGCTCAGGAGTCAAAAAAGTACCTCTGACAGCAAATAAAGTCATCAAAATCCACACTGCTTTCTCCCTTTTTTCCTGGTGTTCGGCCCACCTTTTCCTCCCAGCTCTGCTGCGCCTGGAGGCCTTAGAGTTCCTTCTGCTGGGAGAGGGGCTAGGAGACTGGATGTGATCCATTGCCTTGGACCACACGAGCTGGATCATGTCTGTAGCACCTACTCAGGCCTATGGGGCCCCTCTGGTGGGACAGGGGCTACAGCGATGGGCATGGTCCATTACCTGGGACACGGCCCTGGGCAGTTAGCTCTGGGTGGCCCTTCTTGAGCAGGTGGGATGGCCCAGATGACCTCTGGAGGTGCCTTCCAACCTCACCCTGGCTGTGAGGGAGTCTGGGGCAGAGGCCTACGGCCTACGGCCTCCCATCCCTTGCAACCTGCTGGAGGTTTTGGCTCATACCTGATGCAGCTTTGGGCAGGAGGGTGCTGTGACAGGGGGAAGGTGAGAATGAAGCAGCCCCTGCCCCAGCAGAGCCAGTGCAGCCCACAGTCTCCCACTGGGAGAACATGGAAAAACGCTCCATAACATGGGGGAATTTGGAGGCTGGGGCATCGCCACCAGTGGGATCTCCACCTAGAAAGATCATCCCAGTGTGATCTCTGAATGGGGACCCATCCAGTTTCCATCCCTGGTGGCCTCACCAGCCTCCACCTGGGAGCAGACCTAGAAAATCTAGGGAGGCTGGAGGCCAGGAAGAAGCACCTCACAGCAGGCTGTGCTGGGTGGCCTTGAGGAGCTCAACCACCACCTGCTGCCAGTGCTGGGACACCCGTGCTGGGGCTGGGGGGACAGTGCCAGTCCCTGGAAGATTTTCAGCTGTCCCACACGCACCCCCAGTCACTCTCCCCACATCCCCCTCTGCAGAAAGCCAAAATAACACCATCTTTGGCCCTTACAAGGCAGGTCCTGGTGCTCACAGCAAGGGTCCCACAGCCCTGCCCACCCCCAGACAGTACCCTCGGGCCGGCCAGGGCTGGACCAGCTGCGGGGGATGATCACCCTTCATCATACACCCACACCTTCCCAACAGGGTTAGGAGGGCAGTGTGATACAGCCCTTGGAAGTGGTGAATGATCTGGGATAGAATCAAGACCCCCAACTTTGGAGGAGTGGAGGTTTGTGGGGACTGCCCTGGCTCAGGGACTGGCATGTCATCTGTCCCTTGGTGGTCAGCAATTGCTTTGCTTTGTATCCCTTGTTTTTCTTGGGTTTTTTTCCCCATTCTCCTTCTGGTTTCTTATGTTTTATTTTTTTAATTATTCTTCCCATTTCTGTTTGGGAGTGCCTTTGACTGATGACATGGATTTTCTCCCTTTTCCACTTCTGATTCTCCCTGTGCATCCCACTGTGGAAGAGTGATGGAGTGGATGGGTGGTGCTGAGCTGCTGGCCAGCCTTTACCCACAGCAGCCTGTGAAAAAAATCCTTCCCAGCCAAAGGGGAGCAGACTCTGGGACCAGGTGACCTCTGCAGGTCCCCCAGTATACAGTAATTTAGACATTTATTCCATGACACAAGGATCCCACCCCACCTGCACCCCTTCCCACCTCTCCCAACCCCTCCCCACATCAGGAAAAAACCAAGGAAACCTGAAGGTTGACAAAGAAGCATATTTAATAAATAAGCATAGATCCTTGACATGAAAGCCACAAAAGAAGCAGTGTTGATCGCGAGGTGGATATCGAAGGGAGAAGGATTCCAGTCAGGCCTTGCTCTCAGCAGGAAGCCGTGCACTCCCAGCAGGGACAGCAAAGGTGGGACACGGGGAGCGCCGCGGCTTCGGGAGGAAGGGAAGGGCTCAGGGGTCCAGCAGCGGGGCAAGGAGTTCTCCGGATGGCCGCCATCAGGGGAGAGAGAGGGAGAGCTGTCGCTCAAAGCAGGACACGGACTCAGTCGTAAAGGAGAACAGGACATTTTATTCAGGACATCTGGACATCGACTGGGGCAGTCCCAGGAGTCACAGAGCCTCGGCGGCAGAAGATCCATCAACACCTGCAACGAGAGAGTCTGAAAGCTCTGCTAAAGGCAGAGAGGCAGG
>NW_015090960.1:87929-88287 GCF_001431845.1 Calidris pugnax | reverse complement strand
GGGCACCAGGGGAGCACCAGGGGTTCACCAGGGGGGCACCAGGGGGGCACCAGGGGATCACCAGGGGGGCACAAGGGGTTCACCAGGGGGGGCACAAGGGCTGGCACCACGGGGCACGAGGGGGACACAAGGGCTGGAATGAAGGGGGCACCCGGGGGGCCTAAAAATTTGCACCAGGGGGGCACCAGGAGGCCTAAAGGTTTGCACTGGGGAGGGCACAAGGGCTGGTGCTGCTGGGCACCAGGGGAGCACCAGGGGTTCACCAGGGGTTCACCAGGGGGGCACCAGGGGGGCACCAGGGGATCACCAGGGGGGCACAAGGGGGGCACCAGGGGATCACCAGGGGGTCACCAGGGGG
>NW_015090960.1:87534-87829 GCF_001431845.1 Calidris pugnax | reverse complement strand
GGGATCACCAGGGGTTCACCAGGGGGGGCACAAGGGCTGGCACCACGGGGCACAAGGGGGACACAAGGGCTGGAATGAAGGGGGCACCTGGGGGGCACCAGGGAGCCTAAAAGCTTGCACCACGAGGGCACAAGGGCTTGCACCAGGGGGGCACCAGGGGGCCTAAAGGCTTGCACCAGGGCCCACGAGTGCTGACACTGTGGGGCACCAGGGGGGCACCAGGGGATCACCAAGGGGGCATGAGGGCTGGCACCAGAGGGGCACGAGGGGGGCACCAGGGCTTGAACGGCGGGCA
>NW_015090960.1:80622-87524 GCF_001431845.1 Calidris pugnax | reverse complement strand
GTCTGAGGGCTTGCACCAGGGGGGCACGAGGGCTGAGAGCAGGGCTCATCGTGGGGGGGGGGCACTAAGGCTTGAACGGGGGGCACCAGGGCTTGCACGAGGACTCGTGCGAAGGTTTGCACCAGGGCTGGCAGCAGAGGGGCACCAGGACTCAGAGTGGGGGGCACCAGGACTTGCACAAAAGTTTGCACCAGGGCTCACACCGCCGCGTGAATGGGGGGCACTAGGGCTTGCACAAGGGTGCGCACCAGGACTCACAGTGGGGGGCACCAGGGCTCGAACGGGGGGCACCAGGGCTCCCATCAGGGCTTGCACCAGAGGGGCACGAGGGCTTGTACGAGGGGGCACGAGGGCTTGCACCAGGGTTTACACCAGAGCATGTACCAAGGCACGAAGCCTCGCACGAGGGGGGCACCAGGGCTTGCACAAAGGTTTGCACCAGGGCTCGAGTGAGGGGGCACCAGGGCTCACACCAGGGCTCGCACCCCCCCTCGCGTGAGGGTTCACACAAGAGGGCACCACAGATTGCACGAGGGGGCTCGCACCAGGGCTCACACCCACCCTCACACGGCCCTTGCACGAGGGCTCGCACCAGAGTTCATGCCAGTGGGGCACCAGGGCTCACACAAGAGAGCACAAGGGCTCACAGCACAAGGGCTCACACCAGGGTTTGCACGAAGGGGCACGAGAGCTCACAGCGGGGCACTAAGATTCGCACAAGGGCTTGCACAAGGGGGGCACGAGGGATCGCACCAACGTTCACACGAGTGGGGACAAGGGCTCGCACGAGGGCTGACACAAAGCAGCACAAGGGCTCACACCAGGGCTCGCACCAGGATCTACACCGGGGGGCACCAGAGCTTGCACGAGGGCTGGTACGAGGGGGGCTGAGAGCTCGCAGCAGGGGGGCACCAGGGCTCACACAAGGGGGCACCAGGGCTCACACGAGGGCTTGCACCCACCCTTGCACGAGGGCTCACCTGAGGGCACACCAGGGATTGCACGAGGGGCACAAGGGCTTGCACAAGAGCTCAAAGTGGGCTTCATACCGGGGGGGCACCAGGACCCCCATCGAGCCTTCACCAAAGGGGCACAAGGGCTTGCACCAGGGTTTTCACCAAAGCTCGTACTGGGGCATGAAGCCTCGCACCAGAGGGGCACCAGGGCTCACGTGAAGGTTTGCACCAGGGCTTGCACCAAGAGGGGCTACGGGCTCGCACCAGGACTCGCAGCAACTCTCGTGAGGCTTTTGCACGAGGACTCACACGAGGGGACACCGGGGATCGTGCTGAAGCTCGCACGAGAGCTGCACCATGGCTTGCACGAGGGGGGGCAAGAGGCATCACACCAGTACGTGGTGTTCTCGCACGGTCCTCATGTGAAGGTTTGCACGAGGGCTCCCATAAGGGTGCACGAACGTTCACATCCCAGCTTGCACAAGGGGGCACGAGGGCTCGCACCAGGGCTCATACGAGGAGTCACACACCAGGCCTTGCACCAGGAGGCACCAGGGCTCCCACAAGGGCTCACACCAGGGCTCACACGAAGGTTTGCACCAGGGCTGGACCGAGGGGGCACGAGAGCTCACACCGGGGCTCACACCCACCCTCACGTGGCTTCTGCACCAGAGCTTGCACCAGGGCTCACACGAGAGCACAAGGACTCGCACCAGAGGGACACGAGGGCTCGTACCAGGGCTTGCACGAGACGACACAAGGGCTTGCACCCCCCCTCACACAGCCTTTGCACCAGGGCTCGCGTGGGGCTTTGCACCAGAACTTGCACGAGGGCTGGCGGGAGGGCTCACACCAGGAGGCACCAGGGCTCACACGATCGCTCGCACCAGGGTTTGCACGAGGGGTCACGAGGGCTCCATGAGGGCTCACACCCGCCTTTGTGCAGCGCTCGCACCGGGGCTTGCACGAGAGCACACCTGGGCTTGTCCCACAGCTCACACGAGGGTGCACAAGAGCCAACACGAGGGTCACACAAGCATCTTGTACGGAGGTGCACAAGGGCCCCGCACGGTGCTCACGCGAGTCTGCACCAGGGCTCACACGAGAGTCTCCAACAAGGGTCTGGCACGAGGGTGCACAAGAGCAGCTCAGCTCCCGCCCGAGGGCACACGCAAACCTGCACGAGGCTCTTGCACGAGCGTCACACGTGAAGAGCAAACAAGGGACCTGCTGCACAAGCATCTTGCACGAGGCTCTCACACGAGGATCGTACAAGGGCTCGCACAAGGATCTCAGGGTTTCCACGAGGCTTTCACGCGAGGGTGCACGAGGGCCACATGAGGGTCTCACACCAGGGTCTTGCACCAGGGCTTGCCCGAGCGTGCACAAGGGTCTAATCTCTCACACAAGAGTGCACAAGCGTTGCACGAGAGTCTCCTGCCAGGCTTTGCCTGAGCGTGCCCGAAGCTCTCAGCTCTTGCACCAGAGTGCACAAGAATCACACCAGGGTCTCACACTGGGGCTCGCCCGAGCGTGCACAAAGGTCTAATCTCTTGCACGAGGGTGCACAAGGGTCTAATCTCTTCCACGAGGGCGCACAAGGCTCTAATCTCTTGCACCAGAGTGCACAAGAATCACACCAGGGTCTCACACTGGGGCTCGCCCGAGCGTGCACAAAGGTCTAATCTCTTGCACGAGGGTGCACAAGGGTCTAATCTCTCGCACGAGGGTGCACAAGGGTCTACTCTCTTGCACGAGGGCGCACAAGGGTCTAACGTTTCGCACGAGGGTGCACAAGAGCTCGCCCCAGGCTCTTGCATGAGGGTGCACAAGGCTCTAATCTCTCACACGAGAGTGCACAAGGGTCTACTCTCTTGCACAAGGGCGCACAAGGGTCTAATCTCTTGCATGAGGGTGCACAAGGGTCTGATCTCTCACACGAGACTTCTGGGACCGCCCTAGGTAGGATACAGGCACCCATGGGTGCTCCTGGGACCCTCTCGAGATGGGGATGGGCACCCATGGGTGCTTCTGGGACCCCCTAAAATTGGGGTTGACTCTCTTGCACGAGGGCGCACAAGGGTCTAACGTTTCGCACGAGGGTGCACAAGAGCTCGCCCCAGGCTCTTGCATGAGGGTGCACAAGGCTCTAATCTCTCACACGAGAGTGCACAAGGGTCTACTCTCTTGCACAAGGGCGCACAAGGGTCTAATCTCTTGCATGAGGGTGCACAAGGGTCTGATCTCTCACACGAGAATGCACAAGGGTCTAATCTCTTGCACGAGGGCACACAAGGGTCTAACCTCTCACACGAGGGCGCACAAGGCTCGTCCTGCACCTGGTGAAACTCCACGAAGGCGAAGCCCCGGCTCTGACCTGGGGAGAGGGGGGGGTGGGGGTCAGGGACAGCACCCATGGGTGCCCCCCACACCCCTCCCCCCACCCTGCAGGGCGTGGCTGTCCCTGGGACCCCCCCCCGAGTGGGATACCGAGGGCGCACAAGGCTCTAATCTCTTGCACGAGGGCGCACACAAGGCTCTAATATCTCGCACGAGGGTGCACAAGGGTCCAACCTCTCGCACGAGGGTGCACAAGGGCCTAACCTCTCGCATGAGGGCACACAAGGGCCTAATCTCTCACACAAGAGTGCACAAGGCTCTAATCTCTCGCATGAGGGTGCACAAGAGTCTACTCTCTTGCACGAGGGCGCACAAGGGTCTAATCTCTCGCACGAGAATGCACAAGGCTCTAACCTCTCGCACGAGGGCGCACAAGAGCTCGCCCCAGGCTCTTGCACGAGGGTTTTGCACGAGGGCGACGCCCCCCCAAGGCAGAACTCGGGGGACCCAGCACCCACCGCGGATGGGGGGGGAGGGTGGGTGCTCCTAGGACCACCCCAGGATCCCCCAAGATGGGGTGGGCACCCATGGGTGCTCCTGGGACCCCCTGAGATCGGGGTGGGCACCCATGGGTGCTTCTGGGACCGCCCTAGGTAGGATACAGGCACCCATGGGTGCTCCTGGGACCCTCTCGAGATGGGGATGGGCACCCATGGGTGCTTCTGGGACCCCCTAAGATTGGGGTTGAGCAACCATGGGTGCTCCTAGGACCGCCCCAGGATCCCCCAAGATGGGGTGGGCACCCATGGGTGCTCCTGGGACCTTCCTAGGTAGGCTATAGGCACCCATGGGTGCTTCTGGGACCCCCTGAGATTGGGTGGGCACCCATGGGTGCTCCTAGGACCTGCCCAGGACGCCCCAAGATGGGGGTAGAAACCCATGGGTGCTTCTGGAACCGCCCCAGGTAGGATATAAGCACCCATGGGTGCTCCTGGGATTGGGGTGGGCACCCATGGGTGCTCCTGGGACCGCCCTAGGTAGGATATAGGCACCCGTGGGTGCTCCTGGGACCCTCTGAGATTGGGTGGGCACCCATGGGTGGTCCCGGGACCCCCTGAGATTGGGTGGGCACCCATGGGTGCTCCTGGGACCCCCTGAGATTGGGTGGGCACCCATGGGTGGTCCCGGGACCCTCTTGAGATGGGGTGGGCACCCATGGGTGCTCCTGGGACCTTCCTAGGTAGGCTATAGGCACCCATGGGTGCTTCTGGGACCCCCTGAGATTGGGTGGGCACCCATGGGTGCTCCTAGGACCACCCCAGGATCCCCCAAGATGGGGATGGCACCCATGGGTGCTCCTGGGACAGCCCTAGGTAGGACATAGGCACCCATGGGTGCTACTGGGACCCCCTGAGATGGGGTGGGCACCCATGGGTGCTTCTGGGACCCTCTCGAGATGGGGTGGGCACCCATGGGTGCTCCTGGGACCCCCCTGAGGACCCACTAAGTAGCCTGGGAGCTCCTATAGGTGCTTCTGCAACCCCCTACGTCCAGCGTGGGCACCCCTGGGTGCCCCCCGGGAAAGGCACAGCACCCCTGGGTGCTCCTGGGGAAGGGACTGGCACCCCTGGGTGCCCCTCGGGCAGGAGATGGGCACCCCTGGGTGCCCTGGGCAATGGGATGGGCACCCCTGGGTGCCCCCGGGGAGGGGGACCAGCACCCCTGGGTGCCCCTGGGGAAGGGACTGGCACCCCTGGGTGCCCCTTGGCTGTGGGTCAGCACCCCTGGGTGCCCCCGAGAAACAGGACCAGCACCCCTGGGTGCCCCTAGAGCTGGGACCAGCACCCCTGGGTGCTCCTGGGGAAAGGATGGGCACCCCTGGGTGCCCCTTGGCTACGGGTCAGCACCCCTGGGTGCCCCTTGGGCAGAGGATGGGCACCCCTGGGTGCTCCTCGAGCTGGGACCAGCACCCCTGGGTGCTCCTGGGGAAAGGATGGGCACCCCTGGGTGCCCCCCACTACGGGTCTGGCACCCCTGGGTGCCCCTGGGGAGGGGGACTGGCACCCCTGGGTGCCCCTAAAGAAGAGGACCAGCACCCCTGGGTGCTCCTGGAGAAGGGACTGGCACCCCTGGGTGCCCCTTGGGCAGAGGATGGGCACCCCTGGGTGCCCCTGGACGTGACGCAGCACCCCTGGGTGCCCCTTTGCTATGGGTCCGGCACCCCTGGGTGCCCCCTAAGTGCGGCGCAGCACCCCTGGGTGCTCCTGGGAAGGGGAAGGGCACCCCTGGGTGCCCCCAGGAGAAAGGACCAGCACCCCTGGGTGCCCCTAAGGAACAGGACCAGCACCCCTGGGTGCTCCCTAAAGATGAGACCGGCACCCCTGGGTGCCCCTGGGGGGGGAATGGGCACCCCTGGGTGCCCCTGGGGGGGGGGATGGCACCCCTGGGTGCCCCTTGGCTGTGGGTCAGCACCCCTGGGTGCCCCCGAGAAACAGGACCAGCACCCCTGGGTGCCCCTAGAGCTGGGACCAGCACCCCTGGGTGCTCCTGGGGAAAGGATGGGCACCCCTGGGTGCCCCTTGGCTACGGGTCAGCACCCCTGGGTGCCCCTTGGGCAGAGGATGGGCACCCCTGGGTGCTCCTCGAGCTGGGACCAGCACCCCTGGGTGCTCCTGGGGAAAGGATGGGCACCCCTGGGTGCCCCCCACTACGGGTCTGGCACCCCTGGGTGCCCCTGGGGAGGGGGACTGGCACCCCTGGGTGCCCCTAAAGAAGAGGACCAGCACCCCTGGGTGCTCCTGGAGAAGGGACTGGCACCCCTGGGTGCCCCTTGGGCAGAGGATGGGCACCCCTGGGTGCCCCTGGACGTGACGCAGCACCCCTGGGTGCCCCTTTGCTATGGGTCCGGCACCCCTGGGTGCCCCCTAAGTGCGGCGCAGCACCCCTGGGTGCTCCTGGGAAGGGGAAGGGCACCCCTGGGTGCCCCCAGGAGAAAGGACCAGCACCCCTGGGTGCCCCTAAGGAACAGGACCAGCACCCCTGGGTGCTCCCTAAAGATGAGACCGGCACCCCTGGGTGCCCCTGGGGGGGGAATGGGCACCCCTGGGTGCCCCCTAAATCCAGCACAGCACCCCTGGGTGCCCCTGGGGTGGGGAAATGGCACCCCTGGGTGCCCCTAGGGATGGGACCAGCACCCCTGGGTGCCCCTGGGGAGGGAACGGGCACCCCTGGGTGCCCCCTAAATCCAGCACAGCGCCCCTGGGTGACCTCAGAGATGGATCCGGGACCCCTGGGTGCCCCTGAGGAGAGGATGGGTGCCCCTGGGGGGGGGTGGGGGGGGAATGGCACCCTTGGGTGCCCCCCAAGTCTGGTGCAGCACCCCTGGATGCCCCTAAGGAACAGGACCAGCACCCCTGGGTGCTCCCTAAAGATGAGACCGGCACCCCTGGGTGCCCCTGAGGGGGGAATGGGCACCCCTGGGTGCCCCCTAAATCCAGCACAGCACCCCTGGGTGCCCCTGGGGTGGGGAAATGGCACCCCTGGGTGCCCCCCAAGCCTGCTGCAGCACCCCTGGGTGCCCCTGGGGGGGGGGATGGCACCCCTGGG
>NW_015090960.1:69102-72595 GCF_001431845.1 Calidris pugnax | reverse complement strand
AAGGGCCCCCCTGGGTGCCCCCAGGAGAAAGGACCAGCACCCCTGGGTGCCCCTAAGGAACAGGACCAGCACCCCTGGGTGCTCCCTAAAGATGAGACCGGCACCCCTGGGTGCCCCTGGGGGGGGAATGGGCACCCCTGGGTGCCCCCTAAATCCAGCACAGCACCCCTGGGTGCCCCTGGGGTGGGGAAATGGCACCCCTGGGTGCCCCTAGGGATGGGACCAGCACCCCTGGGTGCCCCTGGGGAAGGGACTGGCACCCCTGGGTGCCCCTTGGGCAGAGGATGGGCACCCCTGGGTGCCCCTGGACGTGACGCAGCACCCCTGGGTGCCCCTTTGCTATGGGTCCGGCACCCCTGGGTGCCCCCTAAGTGCGGCGCAGCACCCCTGGGTGCTCCTGGGAAGGGGAAGGGCACCCCTGGGTGCCCCCAGGAGAAAGGACCAGCACCCCTGGGTGCCCCTAAGGAACAGGACCAGCACCCCTGGGTGCTCCCTAAAGATGAGACCGGCACCCCTGGGTGCCCCTGGGGGGGGAATGGGCACCCCTGGGTGCCCCCTAAATCCAGCACAGCACCCCTGGGTGCCCCTGGGGTGGGGAAATGGCACCCCTGGGTGCCCCTAGGGATGGGACCAGCACCCCTGGGTGCCCCTGGGGAAGGGACTGGCACCCCTGGGTGCCCCTCGGGCAGGAGATGGGCACCCCTGGGTGCCCTGGGCAATGGGATGGGCACCCCTGGGTGCCCCCGGGGAGGGGGACCAGCACCCCTGGGTGCCCCTGGGGAAGGGACTGGCACCCCTGGGTGCCCCTTGGCTGTGGGTCAGCACCCCTGGGTGCCCCCGAGAAACAGGACCAGCACCCCTGGGTGCCCCTAGAGCTGGGACCAGCACCCCTGGGTGCTCCTGGGGAAAGGATGGGCACCCCTGGGTGCCCCCCACTACGGGTCTGGCACCCCTGGGTGCCCCTGGGGAGGGGGACTGGCACCCCTGGGTGCCCCTAAAGAAGAGGACCAGCACCCCTGGGTGCTCCTGGAGAAGGGACTGGCACCCCTGGGTGCCCCTTGGGCAGAGGATGGGCACCCCTGGGTGCCCCTGGACGTGACGCAGCACCCCTGGGTGCCCCTTTGCTATGGGTCCGGCACCCCTGGGTGCCCCCTAAGTGCGGCGCAGCACCCCTGGGTGCTCCTGGGAAGGGGAAGGGCACCCCTGGGTGCCCCCAGGAGAAAGGACCAGCACCCCTGGGTGCCCCTAAGGAACAGGACCAGCACCCCTGGGTGCTCCCTAAAGATGAGACCGGCACCCCTGGGTGCCCCTGGGGGGGGAATGGGCACCCCTGGGTGCCCCCTAAATCCAGCACAGCACCCCTGGGTGCCCCTGGGGTGGGGAAATGGCACCCCTGGGTGCCCCTAGGGATGGGACCAGCACCCCTGGGTGCCCCTGGGGAGGGAACGGGCACCCCTGGGTGCCCCCTAAATCCAGCACAGCGCCCCTGGGTGACCTCAGAGATGGATCCGGGACCCCTGGGTGCCCCTGAGGAGAGGATGGGTGCCCCTGGGGGGGGGTGGGGGGGGAATGGCACCCTTGGGTGCCCCCCAAGTCTGGTGCAGCACCCCTGGATGCCCCTAAGGAACAGGACCAGCACCCCTGGGTGCTCCCTAAAGATGAGACCGGCACCCCTGGGTGCCCCTGAGGGGGGAATGGGCACCCCTGGGTGCCCCCTAAATCCAGCACAGCACCCCTGGGTGCCCCTGGGGTGGGGAAATGGCACCCCTGGGTGCCCCCCAAGCCTGCTGCAGCACCCCTGGGTGCCCCTGGGGGGGGGGATGGCACCCCTGGGTGCCCCTGGGGAGGGAACGGGCACCCCTGGGTGCCCCCTAAATCCAGCACAGCGCCCCTGGGTGACCTCAGAGATGGATCCGGGACCCCTGGGTGCCCCTGAGGAGAGGATGGGTGCCCCTGGGGGGGGGTGGGGGGGGAATGGCACCCTTGGGTGCCCCCCAAGTCTGGTGCAGCACCCCTGGATGCCCCTAAGGAACAGGACCAGCACCCCTGGGTGCTCCCTAAAGATGAGACCGGCACCCCTGGGTGCCCCTGAGGGGGGAATGGGCACCCCTGGGTGCCCCCTAAATCCAGCACAGCACCCCTGGGTGCCCCTGGGGTGGGGAAATGGCACCCCTGGGTGCCCCCCAAGCCTGCTGCAGCACCCCTGGGTGCCCCTGGGGGGGGGGATGGCACCCCTGGGTGCCCCTGGGGAGGGGGACTGGCACCCCTGGGTGCCCCTAAAGAAGAGGACCAGCACCCCTGGGTGCTCCTGGAGAAGGGACTGGCACCCCTGGGTGCCCCTTGGGCAGAGGATGGGCACCCCTGGGTGCCCCTGGACGTGACGCAGCACCCCTGGGTGCCCCTTTGCTATGGGTCCGGCACCCCTGGGTGCCCCCTAAGTGCGGCGCAGCACCCCTGGGTGCTCCTGGGAAGGGGAAGGGCACCCCTGGGTGCCCCCAGGAGAAAGGACCAGCACCCCTGGGTGCCCCTAAGGAACAGGACCAGCACCCCTGGGTGCTCCCTAAAGATGAGACCGGCACCCCTGGGTGCCCCTGGGGGGGGAATGGGCACCGGCCACGGCGAAGGGGCGTGGCTAATCCTTCCCTGGGGGTATTTAAAGGGCCAGTGTCCCCCCCTCTCCTCAAAAAGGGCGGGGGTTAGTTAAGGGGGCGTGGCTAAGGCAAAGGAGGGCGTGGCCACGGCAAAGGAGAGCGTGGCCACGGCAAGGGGGCGTGGCTAATCCTTCCCAGGGCAGCCTGATGGAACCTGAGCCCTCCCTGCCACGGGGGGGGGTGGCGGGGTGAGGGGGGCGTGGCCAGGGCAAGGGGGCGTGGCCTCGACAAGGGGGCGTGGCTAATCCTTCCCAGGGCAGCCTGATGGAACCTGAGCCCTCCCTGCCACGGGGAAGGGGGGGGGGATTTAAAGGGCCAGCACCCTGCAAAAAGAGGTGGGGCTTAGCTAAGGGGGCGTGGCTAAGGGGGCATGGACAGCTCTCTGGGGGCGTGGCCACGGCAAGGGGGCGTGGCTAATCCTTCCCGGGGCAGCCTGATGGAGCCTGAGCCCTCCCTGCCACGGGGAAGGGAGGGGGATTTAAAGGGCCAGCACCCTGCAAAAAGAGGCGGGGCTTAGCTAATGGGGCGTGGCCACGACAAGGGGGCGTGGCCAGTGCAAGGGGGCGTGGCTAATCCTTCCCAGGGCAGCCTGATGGAGCCTGAGCCCCCCCTGCCACGGGGAAGGGGGGGGATTTAAAGGGCCAGCGCCCTCCTCTTCCCCCCCACCCCCAAAAGGGGCGGTGCTTAGCCGAGGGGGCATGTCCCCCCCGAAAAGGGGGCGTGTCTCACGTCGTTCTCGGTGGCGGCCTGGGGCAGCATGCGCAGCATGACGATGGTGCTGGCGCGGGGCTCCTCCTCGGCCGCCTCGGGCCGGTAATCCTGGTCCCGGTAATCGCCGTCCG
>NW_015090960.1:64340-65148 GCF_001431845.1 Calidris pugnax | reverse complement strand
TTGGGGGGGGGGCGGGGGAGGGGAGGGGGGCGCTGGGAGGAACTGGGGGGGACTGGGAGAGAGACTGGGGGCACTGGGAGGCACTGGGAGGGACTGGGAGGGATGGAGAGGCAACTGGGAGGCACTGGGAGGGATGGAGAAGCAACTGGGAGGGACTGGGAGGCACTGGGATGGGGATATGGCATTGGGAGGTCACACTGGGAGGGACTGGGAGGCACTGGGAGGGACTGGGAGGGACTGGGAGAGGGATTGGAGAACGTCTTGGATGAGATGGACAAGTGTGGAGGAGATCTAGGCCCTTAAAGTGGGGACTGGGAAGGACAGGGGGGCACTGGGAGGCACTGGGAGGGACTGGGAGAGAGACTGGGGGCACTGGGAGGCACTGGGAGGGACTGGGAGGCACTGGGAGGGACTGGGAGGGAGTGGGAAGGATTGGGAAGCAGTAGGAGAAAGCTGGGGGGGGGGCTGGGAGGGACTGGGAGGAACTGGGATGGTACTGGGAGTGACTGGGGGGCACTGGGGTGAAGAGAGGGAGTACTGGGAGGGAGTGGTGTGGTACTGGGAGGGACTGGGATGAACTGGTGTGGGACTGGGAGGGACTGGTGTGGTACTGGGAGGGACTGGGGAGCAGTGGGATGACGGGAAGGGTTACTAGGAGGGACTGGGATGAACTGGTGTGGTACTGGGAGGGACTGGTGTGGGACTGGGAGGGACTGGGAGGCCCTGGGGTTAACTGGGGGGGCACTGGGAGGGAACTGGGATGAACTCGGCTGAACTGGGACCTGCCCCAGAGACAGAGATGGGGGAA
>NW_015090960.1:59182-60073 GCF_001431845.1 Calidris pugnax | reverse complement strand
CTCCTATGGACCCCTCTAGGAGCCTCTTATAGGCCCCTATAGCCACCTATAGCCCCTCACAGGCCCCTATAGGCTTCCCGTGGCCCCCTATAAGCCTCATATAGACCCTTATAGGCCCCTATAGCTCCTATGGGCCCTATAGCTCCTCGCAGGCCCCCACAGGCTCCCTATACCCCCCTATGGGCCTCCTATAGGCTTCCCATAGCCCCTTATAGCCCCCTATGGGGCCTTATATCCCCCTATAGGCCCTTATGGGCCCCTTATAGTTCCCTACATCCCCCTATAGCCCCTAAGATCCCGCCATGGCTCTCTATACTGCTCTATAGCTTCTTATTTGCTTCTATAGGCGTATAAGGTTTTATAGCCCTTATAGAAGCTCTATAGGTTCCCATATTCAACTACAGCTCCTTATATCGACCACATAGGACTTTATATCTCCTTACATCCCCCTTATGTTCCCCTATAGGTCCCTCTATCCCTCCACAGGCCCTTACATCTCTCTATAGGCCCCCTATGGGCCCTTACATCCCCCTATAGCCCTTTATAGCCCCCTATAGGCCTCCTATGGGCCCTTATATCCCCCTATAGCCCTTTATAGCCCCCTATAGGCCTCCTATGGGCCCTTATATCCCCCTATATCTCCCCATGCCCCCCTATATCCCCCCCATAGGCCCCTATTTCCTCCTAAATCCCCTATATCTGTCTACAGCTCCTTATATGCTCCTATATCCCCCCATAGCTCTATACATCTCCCTATATCCCCCCATAGGCCCCTATATCCCCTACATCCCCCTATATTCCCTATATCCCCCCATAGCCCCCTATGGGCCCTTATATCTCCCTATATCCCCCCATAGCCCCGTATATCCCCCTATATCCACCCATAGGCCC
>NW_015090960.1:54398-55178 GCF_001431845.1 Calidris pugnax | reverse complement strand
CCCCCCCCCGGGGTGACACCCCTGTCACCTTCTCTGGGCTCCTTGTCACCTCTCGGGTGCTCAGAGCCACCCCTGCCAATGTGGCTGTCACCTGGTTGTCACCCGGTGTCACTCGGAGGTCACCCACTGGCACCTGGTTGTCACCTGGTGTCACTCGGGGGTCACCCACTGGCACCCACTGTCACCTGGTTGTCACCCGGTGTCACTCGGAGGTCACCCACAGTCGCCTGGTGTCACCCGGTGTCACTCGGAGGTCACCCACTGTCACCTGGTGTCACCTGGTTGTCACTCGGAGGTCACCCACTGTCACCCGGTGTCACCTGGTTGTCACCTGGTGTCACTCGGAGGTCACCCACTGTCACCTGGTGTCACCTGGTTGTCACCTGGTGTCACTCGGAGGTCACCCACTGTCACCTGGTGTCACCCGGCTGCCACTTGGGTGTCCCCTTCACCCCCCTGGGGTGACACCCTGTCACCTTCTCGGGTCTCGTTGTCACCTCTCAGGTGCTCAGAGCCACCCCTGTGAATGTGGTTGTCACCTGGTGTCACTTGGGGGTCACCCACTGTCACCTGCTGTCACCCGGTGTCATCCCTCCCTCACCCCAGGGTGTCCCCATCTGCGGGTGACACAGCCCCCACTGTCACCCGGTGTCACCCGGTGTCACCCCTCCATCACCCCTGGGTGTCCCCATCCCCATCCCAGGGTGACACAGTCCCCACTGTCCCCCCGTGTCCCCCTGGGGTGTCCCCCCGCCCCCGGTGACGCCGCTGTCCCCATGT
>NW_015090960.1:53377-53677 GCF_001431845.1 Calidris pugnax | reverse complement strand
CCCCCCAGGTACGTGCTGGGCCACGAGGCGATGAAGAGGATGCAAACGTCCAACGTCCTGGTGTCGGGGCTGCGGGGGCTGGGGGTGGAGGTGGCCAAAAACCTGGTGCTGGGGGGGGTCAAATCCGTCACCCTCCACGACCCCCAACCCGCCGCCTGGGCAGACCTGGCCTCCCAGGTGAGCTAATTAACCCCCCGGCCTTAATTAAGCCTCCCACAGGTTAATTAGCAGCCCGCCCTGGGCGCGGGTTACACCCAGAGAGGGTTTTTGGGGGGGGTGAGGGTTAAATGCCCCCCCCCC
>NW_015090960.1:52839-53253 GCF_001431845.1 Calidris pugnax | reverse complement strand
GGGTGCTGATTTGGTTGCCCAGGGGACCTAAATGCCCCCCCCCCCCTCGGGGTAATTAATCCATCCCTGTAGTTGTTATTGGGGGTCATTAAGTGACTTGTGCCCCCTCCTCCCCTCCCCCAGGATAATTAATTGATTTAGGAAGCGATTAGTTAATTGAGGAACTAATTGGTGCATAGGAGGCTTGTGATTGGGTTTTCCAAGGGAGCTAAATGCCCCCGCTGGGGTAATTAATGGAGCCCCAAAGTCCTTATTGGGGCTAATTAGGCAGTTTGCCCAGCCCCCACAGGGTAATTAATTAATTGAGGAAATGATTAGTTGATGAGGAAACAAGGAGTCGCTCTGAGGGGCTGTTCTCTGGGGTGGGGGGGTTTCCCGGGGGACCTCAATGCCCCTCCTGGGGTAATTACCCCT
>NW_015090960.1:48184-48758 GCF_001431845.1 Calidris pugnax | reverse complement strand
GGTCCATTGTGGGGGGCTCCTGGATGCCTGGGTCCCTTTTAGGGGGACTCCTGGACGCCTGGGTTCCTTTTGGGGGGGCCCTTGACGCCTGGGTGGTTTTTAGGGGGTTCTTCCAGGCACTTGGGGCCATTTTGGGGGGGCTCCCAGACACCTGGGTCCCTTTTGGGGGTGCCCTTGACACCTGGCTCCCTTTTGGGGGGCCCTCAGATACTGGGTCCATTTTGGGCGGCTCCCAGACACCTGGGTCCCTTTTTAGGGGGGGCCCTTGACACGTGGCTCCCTTTTTGGGGGGCCCCCAGACACCTGGGTCCCTTTGGGGGGGCCCTCAGATACCTGGGTCCCTTTTAGGGAAGCCCTTGACACCTGGGACCATTCTGGGGGGGCTCCCAGACTCCTGGGTCCCTTTTGGGGGGGCCCTTGACACCTGGGTCCCTTGGGGGCTCCTGGACACCTGGGTCCCTTTTGGGGGGGCTCCCAGACCCCTGGGTCCCTTTTGGGGGGGGCCTTGACGCCTGGGTGTTTTTTAGGGGGGTCTCCCAGGTACTTGGGGCCATTTTGGGGGGGCCCTTGACAC
>NW_015090960.1:43657-45469 GCF_001431845.1 Calidris pugnax | reverse complement strand
CCCCGTGTCCCCCCGTGACCCCGTGACCCCTGTCCCCCCCCAGGGTGACGCGGGGGCGCTGCTGGCGCTGGCGCGGGAGGTGGCCCCGGGGGCCCCCCTGGACCCGGAGCTGCTGCGGGAACTGGCCTTTCAGGCCTGCGGGGACCTGGCGCCCGTCAACGCCTTCCTGGGGGGGCTGGCGGCCCAGGAGGTCATGAAGGTACGGGGGGGCGACCAGTAACCACCAGTTACCTCCCAGTAACACCCCCAGTCCCTCCCAGTAACTCCCAGTAACGCCCAGTGACCACAGTTCCCCTTCCCCCACCCCCAATACTGGGACCAGCCTCCAGGGGGCGCTGGCGGCGCAGGAGGTCATGAAGGTACGGGGGGGTCCCAGTAACCACCAGTAACGACCACTTACCTCCCAGTAACGCCCAGTAACGCCCACTTCCCTCCCAGTAACACCCAGTCCCTCCCAGTAACACCCAGTGATCCCAGTTCCCCTTCCCCCACCCCATACTGGGACCAGCTTCCTGGGGGGCCTGGCAGCACAGGAGGTCATGAAGGTACGGGGGGGCTCCCAGTAACGCCCAGTAACACCCCCAGTCCCTCCCAGTAACACCCAGTTACACCCCCAGTCCCTCCCAGTAACTCCCAGTAACGCCCAGTGATCCCAGTAACTCCCAGTCCCTCCCAGTAACACCCAGTGCTCCCACTTCCCCTTCCCCCACCCCATACTGGGACCAGCTTCCGGGGGGGGGCTGGCGGCCCAGGAGGTCATGAAGGTACAGGGGGGCGACCAGTAACCACCAGTAACCACCAGTAACACCCCCAGTTCCCTCCCAGTAACGCCCAGTAACACCCAGTCCCTCCCAGTGCTCCCACTTCCCCTTCCCCCACCCCCAATACTGGGACCAGCTTCCTGGGGGGGCTGGCGGCACAGGAGGTCATGAAGGTACGGGGGGGCCTCCCAGTAACGCCCAGTAACGACCAGTTCCCTCCCAGTAACTCCCAGTGCTCCCACTTCCCCTTCCCACCACCCCATACTGGGACCAGTTTCCCCCTGTGGCTGGAAACGGGGGGGGCTCGTGGCTCCCCCCAGACACCCCAGTCCCCTCCCCAGTCCCTCCCAGTTTGCCCCCAGTCCCTCCCAGTTCTCCCAGTACTCACAGTCCATCCCAGTACTCCCAGTTTCCCTTCCCCCCCCCCATACTGGGACCAGTTTCCTGCTATGGCTGGGAACTGGGGGGCTCATGGCTCCCCCTGGACCTCTGGGTCCCCTCCCCAGTCCCTCCCAGTTCCCTCCCAGTACGCCCAGTCCCTTCCAGTACTTCCAGTTCCCCTTCTCCCACCCCATACTGGAACCAGTTTCCCCCTACAGCTGGGAACTGAGGGGTTTGTGGCTCCCCCCAGTCTCTCCCAGTCCCTCCCAGTACTCCCAGTTTCCTTTCCCCCCCCCCATACTGGGACCAGTTTCCCCCTGTGGCTGGGAACTGGGGGGCTCATGGCTCCCCCTGGACCTCTGGGTCCCCTCCCCAGTCTCTCCCAGTCCCTCCCAGTACTCCCAATTCCCCTTCTCCCACCCCATACTGGGACCAGTTTCCCCCAGTGGCTGGGGACTGGGGGCTCATGGCTCCCCCCGGACACCTGGGACCCCTGGGGGGGATCAGGTGACCCTGCGGGATCACGTGACCTCTGGGGGTGTCACGTGACCCAGGCGGTGTCGGGGAAGTTCACGCCCATCACCCAATGGCTCTACTTCGACGCCCTGGAGTGTCTCCCCGAGGAGAACAAGGAGACCCTTCTCACCGAGGAGCAGTGTCGCCCGGTGAG
>NW_015090960.1:41267-42350 GCF_001431845.1 Calidris pugnax | reverse complement strand
CCGGGGGGGGGCTGGCGGCCCAGGAGGTCATGAAGGTACAGGGGGGCGACCAGTAACCACCAGTAACCACCAGTAACACCCCCAGTTCCCTCCCAGTAACGCCCAGTAACACCCAGTCCCTCCCAGTGCTCCCACTTCCCCTTCCCCCACCCCCAATACTGGGACCAGCTTCCTGGGGGGGCTGGCGGCACAGGAGGTCATGAAGGTACGGGGGGGCCTCCCAGTAACGCCCAGTAACGACCAGTTCCCTCCCAGTAACTCCCAGTGCTCCCACTTCCCCTTCCCACCACCCCATACTGGGACCAGTTTCCCCCTGTGGCTGGAAACGGGGGGGGCTCGTGGCTCCCCCCAGACACCCCAGTCCCCTCCCCAGTCCCTCCCAGTTTGCCCCCAGTCCCTCCCAGTTCTCCCAGTACTCACAGTCCATCCCAGTACTCCCAGTTTCCCTTCCCCCCCCCCATACTGGGACCAGTTTCCTGCTATGGCTGGGAACTGGGGGGCTCATGGCTCCCCCTGGACCTCTGGGTCCCCTCCCCAGTCCCTCCCAGTTCCCTCCCAGTACGCCCAGTCCCTTCCAGTACTTCCAGTTCCCCTTCTCCCACCCCATACTGGAACCAGTTTCCCCCTACAGCTGGGAACTGAGGGGTTTGTGGCTCCCCCCAGTCTCTCCCAGTCCCTCCCAGTACTCCCAGTTTCCTTTCCCCCCCCCCATACTGGGACCAGTTTCCCCCTGTGGCTGGGAACTGGGGGGCTCATGGCTCCCCCTGGACCTCTGGGTCCCCTCCCCAGTCTCTCCCAGTCCCTCCCAGTACTCCCAATTCCCCTTCTCCCACCCCATACTGGGACCAGTTTCCCCCAGTGGCTGGGGACTGGGGGCTCATGGCTCCCCCCGGACACCTGGGACCCCTGGGGGGGATCAGGTGACCCTGCGGGATCACGTGACCTCTGGGGGTGTCACGTGACCCAGGCGGTGTCGGGGAAGTTCACGCCCATCACCCAATGGCTCTACTTCGACGCCCTGGAGTGTCTCCCCGAGGAGAACAAGGAGACCCTTCTCACCGAGGAGCAGTGTCGCCCGGTGAG
>NW_015090960.1:39830-40347 GCF_001431845.1 Calidris pugnax | reverse complement strand
GCGGGGGGGGCTCGTGGCTCCCCCCAGACACCCCAGTCCCCTCCCCAGTCCCTCCCAGTTTGCCCCCAGTCCCTCCCAGTTCTCCCAGTACTCACAGTCCATCCCAGTACTCCCAGTTTCCTTTCCCCCCCCCCATACTGGGACCAGTTTCCCCCTGTGGCTGGGAACTGGGGGGCTCATGGCTCCCCCTGGACCTCTGGGTCCCCTCCCCAGTCTCTCCCAGTCCCTCCCAGTACTCCCAATTCCCCTTCTCCCACCCCATACTGGGACCAGTTTCCCCCAGTGGCTGGGGACTGGGGGCTCATGGCTCCCCCCGGACACCTGGGACCCCTGGGGGGGATCAGGTGACCCTGCGGGATCACGTGACCTCTGGGGGTGTCACGTGACCCAGGCGGTGTCGGGGAAGTTCACGCCCATCACCCAATGGCTCTACTTCGACGCCCTGGAGTGTCTCCCCGAGGAGAACAAGGAGACCCTTCTCACCGAGGAGCAGTGTCGCCCGGTGAGCCCCCGGGGC
>NW_015090960.1:38202-39820 GCF_001431845.1 Calidris pugnax | reverse complement strand
GGGGGCCACCCATGGGTGGGGGAGGGGTGGGGGAGCACCCGTGGGGTGGTGGCACCCATGGGTGTCGTCTCCTTCCAGCGAGGGTCGGTTGGAGAACATCTGGAGATCACCCATGGGTTGGCCACCTTGACATCACCCATGGGTTGGCCGCCTTCTTGGGGCACCCATGGGTGGGGGAGGTTGGTGGTGGAGCATCCATGGGTGGGGGAGCACCCAGTGGGTGGTGGCACCCATGGGTGGCAGCTTCCAGTGAGAGTTGGTTGAAGAAGATCTGGAGATGACCTGTAGGTTGGGTGTGCTCTTGACATCACCCATGGGTTGGCCGTCCGCCTTCTTGGGGCACCCATGGGTGGGGGGACACCCGTGGGGTGGTGGCACCCATGGGTGGCATCTCCTTGAGGAGACCCATGGCTTGGCCACCTCCTGGGGGTCACCCATGGGTGCCATCTCCTTGGGGCCACCCATGGGAGCCACCTCCATGGGCTTTACGTTGGCCATTGACCACTTGGGCCACCTTCTTGGTGACACCTGGGGGTGGGTGGCACGGGGGGGGGGTTGTCCCCAGGGTGGGGGTGACGCTCGGGGTGACGCTCTGGGTTGTCCCCAGCGCAACAGCCGCTACGACGGGCAGATCGCCGTCTTCGGGGCCGACCTCCAGGCCAAGCTGGGCGCCCAGAAGTACTTTGTGGTCAGTGGCCCCAGGTGTCCCCAACTGTCCCCAGATGTCCCCAAGTGTCCTCCGTGTGTCCCCAAGTGTCCCCAGGGCTCTCCCAATGTCCTCCTCTCCCACCTCTGTGTCCCCAACCCTTGGTGGCCACCTCATGTCCCCATGGCTCCCAAGGGTCCCCAAAGGTCCTCCTCTCCCATCTCCGTGTCCCCAACCCTTGGTGGCCACCACAGGTTGTCCCCATGTGTCCCCTCCCTGTCCTCTTGTGTCCCCAACTGTCCCCACGTGTCCTCCACGTGTCCCCAAGTGTCCCCATGGCCCTCCCAAGCGTCCTCCTCTCCCATCTCTGTGTCCCCAACCCTTGGTGGCCACCTCAGGTTGTGTCCCCACATCCCTTCCCTGTCCCCAAGTGTCCCCATGTGCCCTCCATGTGTTGCCAACGTGTCCCCTCCCTGTCCCCAAGTGTCCCCTTGTGTCCTCCACGTGTCCCCACGTGTCCCCAGGGCTCTCCCAAAGGTCCTCCTCTCCCATCTCTGTGTCCCCAACCCTTGGTGGCCACCTCAGGTTGTGTCCCCTTGTGTCCCCGAGTGTCCCCTCATCCCCACCCCCTTCCCACCCACGTGTCCCCACCCTCCTGGGCCACCCCGGGCCGTGTCCCCAGGTGTCCCCACGCCCCCCCGCGTGTCCCCGCGCGGGTGGGGGCGGGGGCCATCGGCTGCGAGCTGCTCAAGAACTTCGCCATGATGGGCCTGGGCTGCGGCCCCGGGGGCCACGTCACCGTCACCGACATGGACACCATCGAGAAGTCCAACCTCAACCGCCAGTTCCTCTTCCGGCCCTGGGACGTCACGGTAAAGGGGGCGGGGCTAAAGGGGGAGGAGCCTATGGGGGAGGGGGAAGAGGGGGTGTGGCCGCAGGGGGGCGGGACCTACCAGGCAGGAACCACCAGCA
>NW_015090960.1:32293-36587 GCF_001431845.1 Calidris pugnax | reverse complement strand
GGGGGGTTTTGGGGTGCTACAGTGGGATTTGGGGTGCTATAGGGGGTCCTCAGGGTGCCATGGGGGGTTTTGGGGTGCTATAGGGGGTGGTATATGTACCCATGGGAATGCTCTAGGGACCTCAGGCAGGCCATAGGTGCCTTCAGGGGGGCTATAGCAGTTCTATAGGGACCCCAGGGGTGCTATAGGTGCCTCAGGTGGGCTATAGGTGCCTTCAGCGGTGCTATAGGGGTTCTATAGGTGTTTTCAGGTGTTCTATAGGCGTTCTGTGGGTGTTTTCAGAGGTGCTATAGGGAGCTCAGGTGGGCTATAGGTGCCTTCAAGGGTGCTATAGGGGTTCTGTAGGGACCTCAGGTGGGGTATAGGTGCCTTCAGGGCTGCTATAGGTGCACTAAGGGTGTGTTCAGGGGTGCTATAGCGGTTCTATAAGGACCTCAGGGCTGCTATATGTGCGCTAAGGGTGTTTTCAGGGCTGCTATAGGGGTGCTATAAGGACCCCAGGTGGGCTATAGGTGCCTTCAGGGCTGCTATAGGTGCACTAAGGGTGTTTTCAGGGCTGCTATAGGGGCGCTATAGGGACCCCAGGTGGGCTATGGGTGCCTTCAGGGCTGCTATGGGGGTTCTATAGGGACCTCAGGGCTGCTATAGGTGCACTAAGGGTGTTTTCAGGGTTGCTATAGGGGTTCTATAGGGACCCCAGGTGAGCTATAGGTGCACTAAGGGTGTTTTCAGGGCTGCTATAGGGGTTCTATAGGTGCTTTCAGGATAGGTGCACTAAGGGTGTGGGTGTTTTCAGGGGTGGTATAGGGGTTCTATAGGGACCTCAGGGCTGCTATAGGTGCCTTCAGGGCTGCTATAGGTGCACTAAGGGTGTTTTCAGGGCTGCTATAGGGACCTCAGGTGGGCTATGGGTGCCTTCAGGGGTTCTATAGGGACCTCAGGTGGGCTATAGGCACCTCAGGGCTGCTATAGGTGCACTGAAGGTGTTTTCGGGGGTGCTATAGGTGTTCTATAGGAACCTCAGGGGTGCTATAGGGACCTCAGGTGGGCTATAGGTGCCTTCAGGGGTGCTATGGGGGTTCTATAGGGACCTCAAGTGGACTATAGGTGCCTTCAGGGCTGCTATAGGTGCACTATAGGTGCTTTCAGGGGTGCTCTAGGGGTGCTCTAGGGACCTCAGGTGGACTATAGGTGCCTATAGGGGTGCTATAGGGACTTCATGTGGTCTATAGGTGCCTTCAGGGGTGCTATAGGGGTGCTATAGGGACCCCAGGTGGGCTATAGGTGCCTTCAGGGCTGCTATAGGGGTTCTATAGGGACCTCAGGTGGACTATAGGTGCCTTCAGGGCTGCTATAGGTGCACTAAAGGTGTTTTCAGGGGTGCTATAGGGGTTCTATAGGTGCCTTCAGGGCTGCTATAGGGGTTCTATAGGGACCTCAGGTGGACTATAGGTGCCTTCAGGGCTGCTATAGGTGCACTAAAGGTGTTTTCAGGGGTGCTATAGGGGTTCTATAGGTGCCTTCAGGGCTGCTATAGGGGTTCTATAGGGACCTCAGGTGGACTATAGGTGCCTTCAGGGCTGCTATAGGTGCACTAAAGGTGTTTTCAGGGGTGCTATAGGGGTTCTATAGGTGCCTTCAGGGCTGCTATAGGGGTTCTATAGGGACCTCAGGTGGACTATAGGTGCCTTCAGGGCTGCTATAGGTGCACTAAAGGTGTTTTCAGGGGTGCTATAGGGGTTCTATAGGTGCCTTCAGGGCTGCTATAGGTGTTCTATAGGGACCTCAGGTGGACTATAGGTGCCTTCAGGGCTGCTATAGGTGCACTAAAGGTGTTTTCAGGGGTGCTATAGGGGTTCTATAGGTGCCTTCAGGGCTGCTATAGGTGCACTAAGGGTGTTTTCAGGGGTGCTATAGGGGCCTCAGGTGGGCTATGGGTGCCTTCAGGGGTTCTATAGGGACCTCAGGTGGGCTATAGGTGCCTTCAGGGCTGCTATAGGTGCACTAAAGGTGCTTTCAGGGGTGCTATAGGGACCTCAGGTGGGCTATAGGTGCCTTCAGGGGTGCTATAGGGACCTCAGATGGGCTATAGGTGTCTTCAGGGGTGCTATAGGGACCCCAGAGGTGCTATAGGGACCTCAGGTGGGCTATAGGTGCTTTCAGGGCTGCTATAGGTGCGCTAAGGGTGTTTTCAGGGGTGCTATAGGGGTTCTATAGGCACCTCAGGTGGGCTATAGGTGCTTTCAGGGCTGCTATAGGGACCCCAGGGGTGCTATAGGGACCTCAGGTAGGCTATAGGTGCCTTCAGGGGTGCTATAGGTGTTCTATAGGTGCTTTCAGGACTGCTCTAGGTGCCCTAAAGGTGCCTTCAGGGCTGCTATAGGGGTTCTATAGGGACCTCATGTGGTGATGCTTTCAGGGCTGCTATAGGTGCACTAAGGGTGTTTTCAGGGCTGCTATAGGGGTTCTATAGGGACCTCAGGGCTGCTATAGGTGTGCTAAGGATGTTTTCAGGGCTGCTATAGGCGTTCTATAGTGACTGCAGGTGGGCTATAGGTGCTTTCAGGGCTGCTATAGGGGTTCTATAGGGATCTCAGGGGTGCTATAGGGACCTCAGGTGGACTATAGGTGTTTTCAGGGCTGCTATAGGGGTTCTATAGGGACCTCATGTGGTCTATAGGTGTTTTCAGGGCTGCTATAGGTGCCCTAAAGGTGCCTTCAGGGCTGCTCTAGGGGTTCTATAGGCACCTCAGGACTGCTGTAGGTGCCCTAAAGGTGCCTTCAGGGCTGCTATAGGGGTTCTGCAGGTGCAGCTCCCCCATAGGCTCCTCACACCCTCTCCCCCCGTCTCTCCTATAGGGGTGCTATAGGGACTTCATGTGGTCTATAGGTGCCTTCAGGGGTGCTATAGGGGTGCTATAGGGACCCCAGGTGGGCTATGGGTGCCTTCAGGGCTGCTATGGGGGTTCTATAGGGACCTCAGGTGGGCTATAGGTGCCTTCAGGGCTGCTATAGGTGCACTAAAGGTGCTTTCAGGGGTGCTATAGGGACCTCAGGTGGGCTATAGGTGCCTTCAGGGGTGCTATAGGGACCTCAGATGGGCTATAGGTGTCTTCAGGGGTGCTATAGGGACCCCAGAGGTGCTATAGGGACCTCAGGTGGGCTATAGGTGCTTTCAGGGCTGCTATAGGTGCGCTAAGGGTGTTTTCAGGGGTGCTATAGGGGTTCTATAGGCACCTCAGGTGGGCTATAGGTGCTTTCAGGGCTGCTATAGGGACCCCAGGGGTGCTATAGGGACCTCAGGTAGGCTATAGGTGCCTTCAGGGGTGCTATAGGTGTTCTATAGGTGCTTTCAGGACTGCTCTAGGTGCCCTAAAGGTGCCTTCAGGGCTGCTATAGGGGTTCTATAGGGACCTCAGGGGTGCTATAGGTGCCTTCAGGGCTGCTATAGGTGCCCTAAAGGTGCCTTCAGGGCTGCTATAGGGGTCCTGCAGGTGCAGCTCCCCCATAGACTCCTCACACCCTCTCTCCCCCCTTCTATAGGAACCTCAGGGGTGCTATAGGGATCTCAGGTGGGTTATAGGTGCCTTCAGGGGTTCTATAGGGACCTCAGGGGGGCTATAGGCACCTCAGGGCTGCTATAGGTGCACTGAAGGTGTTTTCGGGGGTGCTATAGGTGTTCTATAGGAACCTCAGGGGTGCTATAGGGACCTCAGGTGGGCTATAGGTGCTTTCAGGGGTGCTATAGGTGTTCCATAGGGACCTCAGGGGTGCTATAGGGACCTCAGGTGGGCTATAGGTGCTTTCAGGGGTGCTATAGGTGTTCTGTAGGGACCTCAGGTGGGCTATAGATGCTTTCAGGGCTGCTATAGGTGCACTAAGGGTGTTTTCAGGGCTGCTATAGGGGTTCTATAGGGACCTCAGGGCTGCTATAGGTGTGCTAAGGATGTTTTCAGGGCTGCTATAGGCGTTCTATAGTGACTGCAGGTGGGCTATAGGTGCTTTCAGGGCTGCTATAGGGGTTCTATAGGGATCTCAGGGGTGCTATAGGGACCTCAGGTGGACTATAGGTGTTTTCAGGGCTGCTATAGGGGTTCTATAGGGACCTCATGTGGTCTATAGGTGTTTTCAGGGCTGCTATAGGTGCCCTAAAGGTGCCTTCAGGGCTGCTCTAGGGGTTCTATAGGCACCTCAGGACTGCTGTAGGTGCCCTAAAGGTGCCTTCAGGGCTGCTATAGGGGTTCTGCAGGTGCAGCTCCCCCATAGGCTCCTCACACCCTCTCCCCCCGTCTCT
>NW_015090960.1:30556-31999 GCF_001431845.1 Calidris pugnax | reverse complement strand
GCATCTGAATCCCTTCTATAGGGGACTAGGGGCGTCTGGGGCCTTTCTATAGGGGACTAGGGGCATCTGGGGCCTTTCTATAGGTGTCCCCAGATGCCTTGTTTTCTTCTATAGGGGACTAAGGGCATCTGGATCCATTCTATAGGGGACTAAGGGCATCTGAATCCCTTATATAGGGGACTAGGGGCATCTGGATCCATTCTATAGGGGACTAGGGGCGTCTGGGGCCCTTCTATAGGGGACTAAGGGCATCTGGATCCATTCTATAGGGGACTAGGGGTGTCTGAATCCCTTCTATAGCAGACTAGGGGCATCAGAGGCCTTTCTATAGGGGACTAAGGGCGTCTGGGGCCCTTTTATAGGGGGCCTTGGGTGCCTGGGGCCCTTCTATAGGTGTCCCCAGATGCCGTGTTTCCTTCTATAGGGCACTAAGAGCATCTGGATCCATTCTATAGGGGACTAAGGGCGTCTGGATCCATTCTATAGGGGACTAGGGGCGTCTGGAGCCCTTCTATAGGGGACTAGGGGCATCTGGATCCATTCTGTAGGGGACTAAGGACATCACAGGCCTTTCTATAGGGGGCTAAAGGCATCTGGAGCCCTTCTATAGGGGGCTAAGAGCATCTGGATCCCTTCTATAGGGGACTAGGGGCATCTGGGTCCCTTCTATAGGGGACTAAGGGCATCTGGATCCCTTCTATAGGGGACTAGGGGCGTCTGGGGCACTTCTATAGGGGACTAGGGGCGTCTGGATCCCTTCTATAGGGGACTAGGGGTGTCTGGATCCATTCTATAGGGGACTAAGGGCATCTATATCCCTTCTATAGGGGGCTAAGAGCATCCAGATCCATTCTATAGGGGACTAAGGGTGGCTGGGGCCCTTCTATAGGGGACTAGGGGCGTCTGGGGCCCTTCTATAGGGGACTAGGGGCGTCTGGAGCCCTTCCATAGGGGGCTAAGAGCATCTGGATCCTTTCCATAGGGGGCTAAGGGCATCTGGATCCCTTCTATAGGGGACTAAGGGTGTCTGGATCCCTTCTATAGGGGACTAGGGGCATCTGAATCCCTTCTATAGGGGGCTAAGGGCATCTGGATCCATTCTACAGGGGACTAGGGGCGTCTGGATCCCTTCTATAGGGGACTAAGGGTGTCTGGATCCATTCTATAGGGGACTAGGGGTGTCTGGAACCCTTCTATAGGGGACTAGGGGCGTCTGGATCCCTTCTATAGGGGACCATATGCTCCTGGGTCCCTTCTATAGGGGAGCACAAGCTTGTGGGTCTCTTCTATAGGGGCCCTTGGGCTCCTGGGTCCCTTCTATAGGTGTCCCCAGACGCCTCATTCCCATCTATAGGGGATCCCAGGCCCCTGGGTCCCTTCCATAGGGGACCCTGGGGCGCTGCTATAGGGAGGGTTGGGGGGGGTGTGGCTTCCTATGGGGCA
>NW_015090960.1:29311-30258 GCF_001431845.1 Calidris pugnax | reverse complement strand
TAGGGGGCTTTGGGGGGGGGGTGGGGGTCCCTTCTATAGGTGACGTGTCCCCTCCCCCGCAGTGGGCGCGGGACGAGTTCGAGGGGCTCTTCAAGCAGCCGGCGGAGAACGTCAACCAGTTCCTCACGTGGGTACCCCCTATAGAGCTATAGGCACCCCATAGACCCCCTATAGCGCTATACGTACCCTATAGCCCCCCTATAGAGCTATAAGCACCCCATAGCTCCCCTATAGCGCTATAGGCACCCCATAGACCCCTATAGAGCTATAGGCACCCCATAGACCCCTATAGGGCTATATGTGCCCCATAGCCCCCCTATAGCGCTATAGGCACCCCATAGCCCCCCTATAGAGCTATAGGCACCCTATAGACCCCTATAGAGCTATAGGCACCCCATAGACCCCTATAGAGCTATAGGCACCCTATAGACCCCTATAGAGCTATATGTGCCCCATAGCCCCCTTATAGCGCTATAGGCACCCCATAGACCCCTATAGAGCTATACATACCCCATAGCCCCCCTATAGAGCTATAGGCACCCCATAGACCCCCTATAGCGCTATAGGCACCCCATAGACCCCTATAGAGCTATAGGCACCCCATAGCCCTCTATAGAGCTATAGGCACCCCATAGACCCCCTATAGAGCTATACATACCCCATAGCCTCCCTATAGAGCTATACGTACCCCATAGCCCCCCTATAGCGCTGTGGGCACCCCATAGCCCCCCTATAGCGCTATACATACCCCATAGCCCCCCTATAGCGCTGCGGGCACTGCCCCATAGCCCCCCTATAGCGCTGCGGACACTGCCCCATAGCCCCCCTATAGAGCTATACGTGCCCCATAGCCCCCCTATAGCGCTACGGGCACCCCCCTCACCCCTTTTTCCCCCCAGGAACCCCCAGATTTTGGGGTGCAGGGCTCCTGGACACCTTTAGCTCCC
>NW_015090960.1:24564-28433 GCF_001431845.1 Calidris pugnax | reverse complement strand
TACCATCTATGGCCATTGGGTGCCACCCATCACCTTTGGGTGCCATCTATGGACATTGGGAGCCATCCATGACCCTTGGGTGCCATCCAGGGCCATTGGGAGCCATCCCACCACCCTTGGGTGCCATCTATGGCTGTTGGGTGCCATCCATGACCCTTGGGTGCTATCCCATCACCCTTGGGTGCCACCCATCACTCTCGGTTGCCATCTATGGCCATTGGGAGCCATCCATCACCCTTGGGTGCCATCCACGACCCTTGGGTGCCGCCCATGACCCTTGGGTGCCATCCATGGCCATTGAGTGCCATCCATCACCCTTGGGTGCCACCCATGACCTTTGGGTGCCACCCATGACCTTTGGGTGCCATCTATGGCCATTGGGTGTCATCCATGACCCTTGGGTGCCATCTATGGCCATTGGGTGCCACCCATCACCTTTGGGTGCCATCCATGACCTTTGGGTGCCACCCATCACCTTTGGTTGCCATCTATAGCCATTGGGTGCCATCCATGGCCATTGGGTGCCATCTATGGCCATTGGGTGTCATCCATGGCCATTGGGTGCCATCTATGGCCATTGGGTGTCATCCATGGCCATTGGGTGCCATCCCACCACCCTCGGGTGCCATCCATGGCCATTGGGTGCCATCCCACCACCCTCGGGTGCCATCCATGGCCATTGGGTGCCATCCCACCACCCTCGGGTGCCATCCATGGCCATTGGGTGCCATCCCACCACCCTCGGGTGCCATCCATGGCCATTGGGTGCCATCCCACCACCCTCGGGTGCCATCCATGGCCATTGGGTGCCATCCCACCACCCTCGGGTGCCATCCATGGCCATTGGGTGCCATCCCACCACCCTCGGGTGCCATCCATGGCCATTGGGTGCCATCCCACCACCCTCGGGTGCCATCCATGGCCATTGGGTGCCATCCATGACCCTTGGGTGCCATCTTGTCACCCTTGGGTGCCATCTATGGCCATTGGGTGCCATCCATGACCCTTGGGGGCCATCCATGACCCTTGGGTGCCATCTATGGCCATTGGGTGCCATCCATGACCCTTGGGGGCCATCCATGACCCTTGGGTGCCATCTATGGCCATTGGGTGCCATCCATGACCCTTGGGGGCCATCCATGACCCTTGGGTGCCATCTATGGCCATTGGGTGCCATCCATGACCCTTGGGTGCCATCCATGACCCTTGGGTGCCATCTATGGCCATTGGGTGCTACCCATCACCCTTGGGTGCCATCCATGGCCATTGGGTGCCATCCATGACCCTTGGGTGCCACCCATGACTTTTCGTTACCATCTATGGCCATTGGGTGCCACCCATCACCTTTGGGTGCCATCTATGGACATTGGGAGCCATCCATGACCCTTGGGTGCCATCCAGGGCCATTGGGAGCCATCCCACCACCCTTGGGTGCCATCTATGGCTGTTGGGTGCCATCCATGACCCTTGGGTGCTATCCCATCACCCTTGGGTGCCACCCATCACTCTCGGTTGCCATCTATGGCCATTGGGAGCCATCCATCACCCTTGGGTGCCATCCACGACCCTTGGGTGCCGCCCATGACCCTTGGGTGCCATCCATGGCCATTGAGTGCCATCCATCACCCTTGGGTGCCATCTATGGCCATTGGGTGCTATCCATGGTCATTGGGTGCCATCCATGGCCATTGAGTGCCATCCATCACCCTTGGGTGCCATCTATGGCCATTGGGTGCTATCCATGGTCATTGGGTGCCATCCATGGCCATTGAGTGCCATCCATCACCCTTGGGTGCCATCTATGGCCATTGGGTGCTATCCATGGTCATTGGGTGCCATCCATGGCCATTGAGTGCCATCCATCACCCTTGGGTGCCATCTATGGCCATTGGGTGCTATCCATGGTCATTGGGTGCCATCCATGGCCATTGAGTGCCATCCATCACCCTTGGGTGCCATCTATGGCCATTGGGTGCTATCCATGGTCATTGGGTGCCATCCATGGCCATTGAGTGCCATCCATCACCCTTGGGTGCCATCTATGGCCATTGGGTGCTATCCATGGTCATTGGGTGCCATCCATGGCCATTGAGTGCCATCCATCACCCTTGGGTGCCATCTATGGCCATTGGGTGCCACCCATCACCTTTGGGTGCCATCCATGACCTTTGGGTGCCACCCATCACCTTTGGTTGCCATCTATAGCCATTGGGTGCCATCCATGGCCATTGGGTGCCATCTATGGCCATTGGGTGTCATCCATGGCCATTGGGTGCCATCTATGGCCATTGGGTGTCATCCATGGCCATTGGGTGCCATCCCACCACCCTCGGGTGCCATCCATGGCCATTGGGTGCCATCCATGACCCTCAGATACCATCCCATCCCCCTTGGGTGCCATCCCATCACCGTTGCTTGCCATCCATGGCCATTGGGTGCCATCCATGACCCTTGGGTGCCATCTTGTCACCCTTGGGTGCCATCTATGGCCATTGGGTGCCATCCCACCACCCTCGGGTGCCATCCCATGACCTTTGGTAGCCCCCAACCCACCTTGGCTGTCCCCCCCACCCCTGGGTGCCATCCCATCTCTTGGTGGTGGTGGCCATCACCCTTGGGTGCCGCCCATGACCCTTGGGTGCCACCCATCACCCTTGGGTGCCATCCCACCACCCTTGGGTGCCATCCATCACCCTTGGGCGTCATCCCAAGACCTTTGGTGGCCCCCCACCCCACTTGGTTGCCCCCTTGACACCCATGGGTGCCATCCCATCACCCTTGGTTGCCATCCATGGCCATTGGGTGCCATCCATCACCCTTGGATGCCATCCCATCCCCCTTGGGTGCCATCCCCCGACCTTTAGTGACCCCCCCACCCTTGGGTGACCATCCCATCCCCCTTGGGTGCCATCCCATCACCGTTGCTTGCCATCCATGGCCATTGGGTGCCATCCATGACCCTTGGGTGCCATCTTGTCACCCTTGGGTGCCATCTATGGCCATTGGGTGCCATCCCACCACCCTCGGGTGCCATCCCATGACCTTTGGTAGCCCCCAACCCACCTTGGCTGTCCCCCCCACCCCTGGGTGCCATCCCATCTCTTGGTGGTGGTGGCCATCACCCTTGCGTGCCGCCCATGACCCTTGGGTGCCATCCATGGCCATTGAGTGCCATCCATCACCCTTGGGTGCCACCCATGACCTTTGGGTGCCACCCATGACCTTTGGGTGCCATCTATGGCCATTGGGTGTCATCCATGACCCTTGGGTGCCATCTATGGCCATTGGGTGCCACCCATCACCTTTGGGTGCCATCCATGACCTTTGGGTGCCACCCATCACCTTTGGTTGCCATCTATAGCCATTGGGTGCCATCCATGGCCATTGGGTGCCATCTATGGCCATTGGGTGTCATCCATGGCCATTGGGTGCCATCCCATCACCCTTGGGTGCCATCCATGACCTTTGGGTGCCACCCATCACCTTTGGTTGCCATCTATAGCCATTGGGTGCCATCCATGGCCATTGGGTGCCATCTATGGCCATTGGGTGTCATCCATGGCCATTGGGTGCCATCCCATCACCCTTGGGTGCCATCCATGACCTTTGGGTGCCACCCATCACCTTTGGTTGCCATCTATAGCCATTGGGTGCCATCCATGGCCATTGGGTGCCATCTATGGCCATTGGGTGTCATCCATGGCCATTGGGTGCCATCCCATCACCCTTGGGTGCCATCCATGACCTTTGGGTGCCACCCATCACCTTTGGTTGCCATCTATAGCCATTGGGTGCCATCCATGGCCATTGGGTGCCATCTATGGCCATTGGGTGTCATCCATGGCCATTGGGTGCCATCCCATCGCCCT
>NW_015090960.1:19660-21231 GCF_001431845.1 Calidris pugnax | reverse complement strand
GGGGGGGGGGTGGGGGGTCGTTGGGTGGTGGGGGGTCCTGAGGGGATCTCTGGGGTCTTGGGGTGGGATGTGTGGGTCCAGGGGAGGATCTATGGGTCCTGAGGGGCACCCATGGGTGCTGGGGCACCTCGCTGTGGGGCACCTCGCTGTGGGTCACCTCGCTATGGGTCACCTCGCTGTGGGGCACCTCGCTGTGGGTCACCTCGCTATGGGTCACCTCGCTGTGGGGCAGAGCAAGCTGATCGCGGGGAAGATCATCCCGGCCATCGCCACCACCACGGGGGCGGTTGTGGGGCTGGCCTGCCTGGAGCTCTACAAGCTGGTCCAGGGCCACCGGCGCCTGGGCTCCTACAAGAACGCCTTCCTCAACCTGGCCCTGCCCTTCGTCGGCTTCTCCGAACCCCTCGCCTGCCCCCGCAACAAGGTGTGGGGCTGCCCCATAGCGCCAACGGGGACCCTATAGACACCCCATAGCATCCCTGGGGGCATGGTGGCAACTGGGTGCTGCCCTAGAGGGGGTGGGGTTGGGTTGGGGTTGGGTTCTGGAGGTGGTTTGGAGTCTGGGTGGGGTTGGGGGTCTGCCCCACGGCTCCCTGCCCCATAGATCCCAGCCCCATAGCGCAGTGGGGGACCCTATAGGCGCCCCGTAGCATCCCCGGGGACGTGGTGGCAACTTGGGGGCTGCCCTAGAGGGAGTGGGGTTGGGTTGGGGTTGGGGTCCGGAGGTGGTTTGGGGTCTCAAACCTCTCACCTGCCCCACACCTTGTTGTGGGGCAGCCCCATAGCGCTGCCGGGCACCCTATAGGCGCCCCATAGCATCCCCGGGGACGTGGTGGCAACTTGGGGGCTGCCCTAGAGGGGGTGGGGTTGGGTTGGGGTTGGGGTCTGGAGGTGGTTTGGAGTCTGGGTGGGGTTGGGGGTCTGCCCCACAGCTCCCTGCCCCATAGATCCCAGCCCCATAGCACAGTGGGGAACCCCAGAGATGCCCCACATCACCCCGTAGTCCTTGTGACCACCCCCAGTTAGTGCCTGGCCACAGCTTTGTCCTTATGGGTCCTGCCCCCCTGCCGTGGGTCTGACCCCTTTGCCGTGGGTCTGCCCCCCAAGTACTATGAGGTGGAGTGGACGCTGTGGGACCGGTTCGAGGTCCAGGGGCTGCAGCCCGACGGGAAGGAGATGACCCTGCGCCAGTTCCTCGCCTACTTCAAGGTACTGGGAGGGACTGGTTGGGGGGCGGGGGACACTTGGGGGGCAGTTGGGCCCCACCCAGTGGCCTCTTGTCCCCTAAAAGGACCCCAACCCAACAGGGGGGCACCCCAGGGGAAGGGGGGGGAGATGTGGCCACCACGATGGCTGGTGCCCCTGAGGGCGTGGGGCGCTGTGGGTCGCCGTGGGGCACCCTGGGGAGCCCTGGGCCCCACATGACGTCCCCGTGTCCCCCCCCCGTTGTCCCCCCCAGAAGGAGCACCGGCTGGAGATCACGATGCTGTCCCAGGGCGTCTCCATGCTCTACTCCTTCTTCATGCCGGCCGCCAAGCTCCGCGAGCGCCACGACCAACCGTAGGGCCCGG
>NW_015090960.1:9255-10873 GCF_001431845.1 Calidris pugnax | reverse complement strand
GGATCTCTGGGGTCTTGGGGTGGGATGTGTGGGTCCAGGGGAGGATCTATGGGTCCTGAGGGGCACCCATGGGTGCTGGGGCACCTCGCTGTGGGGCACCTCGCTGTGGGTCACCTCGCTATGGGTCACCTCGCTGTGGGGCACCTCGCTGTGGGTCACCTCGCTATGGGTCACCTCGCTGTGGGGCACCTCGCTGTGGGTCACCTCGCTATGGGTCACCTCGCTGTGGGGCACCTCGCTGTGGGTCACCTCGCTATGGGTCACCTCGCTGTGGGGCAGAGCAAGCTGATCGCGGGGAAGATCATCCCGGCCATCGCCACCACCACGGGGGCGGTTGTGGGGCTGGCCTGCCTGGAGCTCTACAAGCTGGTCCAGGGCCACCGGCGCCTGGGCTCCTACAAGAACGCCTTCCTCAACCTGGCCCTGCCCTTCGTCGGCTTCTCCGAACCCCTCGCCTGCCCCCGCAACAAGGTGTGGGGCTGCCCCATAGCGCCAACGGGGACCCTATAGACACCCCATAGCATCCCTGGGGGCATGGTGGCAACTGGGTGCTGCCCTAGAGGGGGTGGGGTTGGGTTGGGGTTGGGTTCTGGAGGTGGTTTGGAGTCTGGGTGGGGTTGGGGGTCTGCCCCACGGCTCCCTGCCCCATAGATCCCAGCCCCATAGCGCAGTGGGGGACCCTATAGGCGCCCCGTAGCATCCCCGGGGACGTGGTGGCAACTTGGGGGCTGCCCTAGAGGGAGTGGGGTTGGGTTGGGGTTGGGGTCCGGAGGTGGTTTGGGGTCTCAAACCTCTCACCTGCCCCACACCTTGTTGTGGGGCAGCCCCATAGCGCTGCCGGGCACCCTATAGGCGCCCCATAGCATCCCCGGGGACGTGGTGGCAACTTGGGGGCTGCCCTAGAGGGGGTGGGGTTGGGTTGGGGTTGGGGTCTGGAGGTGGTTTGGAGTCTGGGTGGGGTTGGGGGTCTGCCCCACAGCTCCCTGCCCCATAGATCCCAGCCCCATAGCACAGTGGGGAACCCCAGAGATGCCCCACATCACCCCGTAGTCCTTGTGACCACCCCCAGTTAGTGCCTGGCCACAGCTTTGTCCTTATGGGTCCTGCCCCCCTGCCGTGGGTCTGACCCCTTTGCCGTGGGTCTGCCCCCCAAGTACTATGAGGTGGAGTGGACGCTGTGGGACCGGTTCGAGGTCCAGGGGCTGCAGCCCGACGGGAAGGAGATGACCCTGCGCCAGTTCCTCGCCTACTTCAAGGTACTGGGAGGGACTGGTTGGGGGGCGGGGGACACTTGGGGGGCAGTTGGGCCCCACCCAGTGGCCTCTTGTCCCCTAAAAGGACCCCAACCCAACAGGGGGGCACCCCAGGGGAAGGGGGGGGAGATGTGGCCACCACGATGGCTGGTGCCCCTGAGGGCGTGGGGCGCTGTGGGTCGCCGTGGGGCACCCTGGGGAGCCCTGGGCCCCACATGACGTCCCCGTGTCCCCCCCCCGTTGTCCCCCCCAGAAGGAGCACCGGCTGGAGATCACGATGCTGTCCCAGGGCGTCTCCATGCTCTACTCCTTCTTCATGCCGGCCGCCAAGCTCCGCGAGCGCCACGACCAACCGTAGGGCCCGG
>NW_015090960.1:5131-9142 GCF_001431845.1 Calidris pugnax | reverse complement strand
GGGGGAGAGGGGGGGTGGTGCCAAGATGGCCGCCCAGTGACATCACGGTGACGTGGTGACATCAGACCGAGGTGGCCACCGGGGGAGGTTGAAGCGGTTCCAAGATGGCCGCCAAGGGGGTGTGGCACCGAGATGGCGCCTGGTGACATCAGAGTGGCCCCAAGATGGCTGCTGGGGGGAGGCTTTGAGGGGATGTGACACCAAGATGGCGTCTGGTGACATCACGGTGACCTGGTGACATCAGAGTGACACCGAGATGGCCACCAGGTGACGTTGAAGTGGCCCCAAGATGGTCACAAAGGGGGGTGTGGTGCCAAGATGGCCGCCCGGTGACATCCAGGTGGCCTGGTGACATCAGAGCGGCACCAAGATGGCCGCCTGGTGACATTGAGGAGGTGTGTCACCGAGATGGTGGCCACCAGGTGACCAAGTGGCTCCAAGATGGTGGCCCGGTGACATCAGTGACGCTGAGGTGGCCACCAGGTGAGGTTGAAGTGGCCCCAAGATGGTCGCCGAGGTGGGTGTGGCACCAAGATGGCACCTGGTGACATCAGAGTGGCACAAAATGGCCGCTGAGGGGGTGTCAAGGGGGTGTGACACCAAGATGGTGGCCTGGTGACATCCCGGTGGCCTGGTGACATCAGAGTGGCACCAAGATGGCCGCCTGGTGACATTGAGGAGGTGTGTCACCGAGATGGTGGCCACCAGGTGACCAAGTGGCTCCAAGATGGTGGCCCGATGACATCCTGGTGACATCAGAGTGACACCGAGGTGGCCACCAGGGGAGGTTGAAGCGGCCCCAAGATGGTCGCCGAGGTGGGTGTGGCTCCAAGATGGCCGCCGCCGGGTGACAGTGACGGTGTCCCTGGGGTGTGTGGGGACAGGAGGTGACACGGGGACGGTGACATCCGCGGGGGGGGACTTTATTGGGGACACGCCCACGTCACGGGGACACGGGGACGGCGCTGTCACCGGGAGGGATCCGTGTTGTCACCCGGGGGGTCCGTGTCACCTGTGGGCGCGGTGTCCGTGTCACCCGGGGGGTCCGAGGGTCCCCGTGTCACCCGGGGGCTCGGTGTCACCCACATCCTGGTGTCACCCATGGTCTTGGTGTCCCCAAGGGTCTCGGTGTCCCCCAGGGTCCCCACGTTCCCCACCGTCCCGGTGTCCCCAAGGTCCTCGGTGTCCCCCGTGGTCTTGGTGTCCCCGAGGGTCCCCGTGTCCCCAACAGTCCCAGTGTCACCCAAGGTCCCCGTGTCACCCCTGGTCCCGGTGTCCCCAAAGGTCTCTGTGTCCCCGGGGCCCTCGGTGTCACCTCCAGTCTCAGTGTCACCCGTGGCCCTGGTGTCCCCCAGGGGTCTCGGTGTCCCCAAGGTCCTCAGTGTCACCTGGGGGCTCGGTGTCCCCGAAAGTCCCCCTGTCCCCAACCATCTCAGTGGCCCCAAAGGTCAGGGTGTCACCCAAGGTCCTGGTGTCCCCAAGGGTCCCGGTGTCCCCAACAGTCTCCGTGTCACCCAAGGTCCCCATGTCACCCCTGGTCCCAGTGTCCCCAAAGGTCTCTGTGTCCCCGGGGCCCTCGGTGTCACCTCCAGTCTCAGTGTCACCCGTGGCCCTGGTGTCCCCGAGGGTCCCCGTGTCACCCGTGGCCCTGGTGTCCCCCAAGGGTCTTGGTGTCCCCAAAAGTCCCCGTGTCCCCAACCATCTCAGTGACCCCGAGGGTCTCGGTGTCACCCGGGGTCCCCACGTCACCTGTGGTCCCAGTGACCCCGAGGGTCTGGGTGTCACCCGTGGTCTCGGTGTCACCCCTGGTCTTGGTGTCCCCAAGGATCTCGTTGTCCCCTGTGGTCTTGGTGTCCCCCGTGGTCTCAGTGTCACCCATGGTCGCGGTGTCCCCGAGGGTCCGGGTGTCCCCGGGGGTTGGGGTGTCCCCCGTGGTCGCGGTGTCCCCGGGGGTCCCGGTGTCCCCAAGGGTCCGGGTGTCCCCGGGGGTCGGGGTGTCCCCCGCAGTCGGGGTGTCCCCGGGGAGGTGACACTTTTGGCGCAGGAGGCTCCGGTAGCGGGAGGTGGCAGCGGCCACGGCCTCCTGCAGCTCCGCGGTGACCTGGTGACATCAGAGTGACACCGAGATGGCCACCAGGTGACGTTGAAGTGGCCCCAAGATGGTCACAAAGGGGGGTGTGGTGCCAAGATGGCCGCCCGGTGACATCCAGGTGGCCTGGTGACATCAGAGCGGCACCAAGATGGCCGCCTGGTGACATTGAGGAGGTGTGTCACCGAGATGGTGGCCACCAGGTGACCAAGTGGCTCCAAGATGGTGGCCCGGTGACATCAGTGACGCTGAGGTGGCCACCAGGTGAGGTTGAAGTGGCCCCAAGATGGTCGCCGAGGTGGGTGTGGCACCAAGATGGCACCTGGTGACATCAGAGTGGCACAAAATGGCCGCTGAGGGGGTGTCAAGGGGGTGTGACACCAAGATGGTGGCCTGGTGACATCCCGGTGGCCTGGTGACATCAGAGTGGCACCAAGATGGCCGCCTGGTGACATTGAGGAGGTGTGTCACCGAGATGGTGGCCACCAGGTGACCAAGTGGCTCCAAGATGGTGGCCCGATGACATCCTGGTGACATCAGAGTGACACCGAGGTGGCCACCAGGGGAGGTTGAAGCGGCCCCAAGATGGTCGCCGAGGTGGGTGTGGCTCCAAGATGGCCGCCGCCGGGTGACAGTGACGGTGTCCCTGGGGTGTGTGGGGACAGGAGGTGACACGGGGACGGTGACATCCGCGGGGGGGGACTTTATTGGGGACACGCCCACGTCACGGGGACACGGGGACGGCGCTGTCACCGGGAGGGATCCGTGTTGTCACCCGGGGGGTCCGTGTCACCTGTGGGCGCGGTGTCCGTGTCACCCGGGGGGTCCGAGGGTCCCCGTGTCACCCGGGGGCTCGGTGTCACCCACATCCTGGTGTCACCCATGGTCTTGGTGTCCCCAAGGGTCTCGGTGTCCCCCAGGGTCCCCACGTTCCCCACCGTCCCGGTGTCCCCAAGGTCCTCGGTGTCCCCCGTGGTCTTGGTGTCCCCGAGGGTCCCCGTGTCCCCAACAGTCCCAGTGTCACCCAAGGTCCCCGTGTCACCCCTGGTCCCGGTGTCCCCAAAGGTCTCTGTGTCCCCGGGGTCCTTGGTGTCACCTCCAGTCTCAGTGTCACCCGTGGCCCTGGTGTCCCCCAGGGGTCTCGGTGTCCCCAAGGTCCTCAGTGTCACCTGGGGGCTCGGTGTCCCCGAAAGTCCCCCTGTCCCCAACCATCTCAGTGGCCCCAAAGGTCAGGGTGTCACCCAAGGTCCTGGTGTCCCCAAGGGTCCCGGTGTCCCCAACAGTCTCCGTGTCACCCAAGGTCCCCATGTCACCCCTGGTCCCAGTGTCCCCAAAGGTCTCTGTGTCCCCGGGGCCCTCGGTGTCACCTCCAGTCTCAGTGTCACCCGTGGCCCTGGTGTCCCCGAGGGTCCCCGTGTCACCCGTGGCCCTGGTGTCCCCCAAGGGTCTTGGTGTCCCCAAAAGTCCCCGTGTCCCCAACCATCTCAGTGACCCCGAGGGTCTCGGTGTCACCCGGGGTCCCCACGTCACCTGTGGTCCCAGTGACCCCGAGGGTCTGGGTGTCACCCGTGGTCTCGGTGTCACCCCTGGTCTTGGTGTCCCCAAGGATCTCGTTGTCCCCTGTGGTCTTGGTGTCCCCCGTGGTCTCAGTGTCACCCATGGTCGCGGTGTCCCCGAGGGTCCGGGTGTCCCCGGGGGTTGGGGTGTCCCCCGTGGTCGCGGTGTCCCCGGGGGTCCCGGTGTCCCCAAGGGTCCGGGTGTCCCCGGGGGTCGGGGTGTCCCCCGCAGTCGGGGTGTCCCCGGGGAGGTGACACTTTTGGCGCAGGAGGCTCCGGTAGCGGGAGGTGGCAGCGGCCACGGCCTCCTGCAGCTCCGCCACCTCCAGCGCCACCGTCACCCCTGGGGGGGCAGGGGGGGGTCAG
>NW_015090960.1:0-753 GCF_001431845.1 Calidris pugnax | reverse complement strand
CCACCTCTCTGAGCAGCCGCTCCAGGAGGCCCCGTTTCTCCCCCAGCGCCTCCAGCGCCTCCAGCAGCTCCAGCAGCGCCTCCTCCCGCTGCGCCTCTGCCCCTGCACCTATGGACACCCTATGGACCCTATAGACACCCTATGGACACCCTATAGAGACACTATGGACACTATAGAGACCCTATAGAGACCCTATAGACACCCTATGGACACTATAGACACCCTATGGACACCCTATGGACACTATAGAGACCCTATGGACACCCTATGGACCCTATGGACCCTATAGAGACCCTATGGACCCTATAGAGACTCTATAGACACCCTGTAGAGACCCTATAGGCACCATATGGACCCTATAGACACCCTATGGACACTATAGAGACCCTATAGACCCTATAGACACCCTGCTGCGCCTCCGCCCCCGCCGCACCCGCACCTATAGATACCCCATGGACCCTATAGACACCCTATAGACACCCTATAGACACCCTATAGACCCTATGGACACCCTGCTGCGCCTCCGCCCCCACCACACCCGCACCTATAGACACCCCATGGACCCTATAGACACCCTATAGACACCCTATAGACACCCTATGGACACCCTATGGACACCCTGCTGCACCTCCCCCCCTGCGGCACCCACACCCTATGGACACCCCCATAGACACCCCTATGGACATCCCTATGGACACCCCCTATAGACACACCCCCTATAGACCCCCCTATGGATACCCCCATGGATACCCC